>NC_045447.1:56764142-56792958 GCF_002776525.5 Piliocolobus tephrosceles | reverse complement strand
CATGTTCTCACTCATGGGTGGGAATTGAACAATGAGATCACCTGGACTCTGGAGAGGGAACATCACACACCGGGAACTATCATGGGGAGGGGGGAGGGGGGAGGGATGGCATTGGGAGTTGTACCTGATGTAAATGACGAGTTGATGGGTGCTGACAAGTTGGTGGGTGCAGCACAACAACATGGCACAGGTATACATATGTAACAAACCTGCACGTTGTGCACATGTACCCTAGAACTTAAAGTATAATAAAATAAATTAATTTAAAAAAGGAAAAAAATACATAATTTTGTATATGTAATATTACAAGCTGTGCATCTCCTTATGGGGAGAAAAAAAATCTTTTTATTAGCTACTAAATTTTTTACGCTTGTAAGAGTCCACAACATTTTTCGAGGCTGAATTCAATTCCAATTCCCTGCCTTCATATTAAAGTCTACATAAACTGCTCCATATGAATAGTTATTTAATATTTTATTACAGCTTTTAATTTTACTATCCCCTCAGTAACTTATTTCCCTGCTTACAAACCTTATGGTCAAGAAATTCCTCCCAATATAAATATAAATTTTCCATTCTGGTTTCCTAGCATTAAAAGACTTGTTAAATCTTCCTTACCTCCACCCTGACCCATTCTTCTCTAACAAACCACAATCTTTTACATTCTTCCTTCCATTTCTAATGCCATCTTTTGTCATGCGTTAGCTAGTACCGTATAAGCTGCTACTATAAATGAACATAGCGTATTTGCTAAAATAATCAATTAGGATCAGAAAGCTGGGCTCAGACTAACGTTTACTGCAATTGTAATCTTAATTAAATTTCATAACCTCTATCAGTCTCACTTTCCTGATGTGAAAAATAGAAATAACAATAGTATCCACTCCATAATGTTATTGTGAAGATTATATGATACAGAACATGAAGTAAGCAAATGCCTTCTTATACTAAGAGCTCAATAAATGGTGTTGTTATAATTACTATTGTAAGAGTTGTTTTTGCTTACAAATAAATGAAACAACTAGGTTAAGTCAAAAAACGGGAGAATCGGGCAGAGAATTTGCATGATACTTGGTGGAAGAACTCAAGAAATAATGCTTAGTAGTTATAATAATAAATAATGCTTAGCAGACACACAGCAGTTAGGGTCACTCAGGGGCCACAGCAGCCGGGGCTCAGCACTGTTTACCATTAAGGGCACACAACCCCAAAGCTGCTCTAACTCTCCACTCCAAATTTCAAATTCCTATGAGAGAATGCCAAATTACTCCAACTTGATTCAGGATATGTATTACTGTGGGGTCAATAAGCAAAGAACAGAAGGACACAGATACCACCAATAGAGATACACTCCTGTGTATGAAACCAACGTCAAGAAAGAGGGTATTTGATCAACATTTTTAGATTTCACGTATGAGTGAGATCATGCAGTATTTTGTCTTTCTTTTCCTGAAATAGCTATTAAGTAATGCATATGTTAATATTACCTAGGTTAGTCATTCCACTATGTATGTAGGTATGTATGTATGTAAATCATGTTATACATGATAAATACATACCATTTTATCTGTCAATTAAAAAAATATTTTAAAAAGAAAAAAAACAAAAGAAAGTGGGTATTGGGCAGCCATACCCCTTGGTGTTGTTTTCTATCACTGACAGCACTACTATAGCAGCAGCTACTACTGCTCCTGCAATTTCTACTACTGCTGTTGCTGCTGTTACCGCCACACCTCCTTTCATTATTAATAGCAAGCCACTTTAGTCCTTCATCTAGAATTGATGAGAAGACAGTAAACCAAATAAAAATCCTTGCCCTGCAAATCACAGAGGTTTGGAAATTGTAACTGCTGCCCTCTATGATACCGCAAGGAAAGAAAAAAGTCACATTGAAAGATATTTAGAGGAATTTTGACTTCATCAATTTAAAGATACAATCCTATTCCCAGACATAAGAATAACTTCCAGAATCCCTCAGCAAATCCGAAATAAGAAAACATAACAGTAACAGTTTTCAAATATTTTTACTATGCCTTGTAATTTGTACATTTTTTACTTTACCAAGCACACTCTAAAAAATATTAAATTTACACATCATTTCTGCCTCAACTTGGCACAGTATTGCAAGTACATATTTATAAAGTAAGATTCAATTAAAATAGATTTAAATTATCTAATTGTGATTAAATTCCTTATTTAAATAATTATTTATTTAACCAAGTAAATTGTCACGGATATTGTACTTCGTTGGATATTACCAAACATATTCAGGTTTTCAAAAGTAAACAACACACCTTATAATTAGGCAATATGAAATTCATATGAATGATCTAGCAATATCTTACCATTTCCCCTAACGAAAGGCAGCTAGCTATACACTAAGGAAAAAGGAATGAAGCCTGTAAAAGTATTAGAAAAACAAGGAGTCTATGACTGAAGAGAATTATTTTTATGGATTAATCTAATTTGCTAAGCACAGTAGCAAAATAAAGAGCAGGTGAATAAGAAATGCACAATCAATGCAATGTTTTGAATGTTTTTTTCCTCTACAAAACTCATGTGTTAGAAACTTAATCCCCAGTGCAACAGTGAGGTGAAGCCTAATGGGAGGTGTGCAGGTCAGGAGGGTTCTGTCCTTATGAAGGGGTTCATGAAGCTATTTTCTACTGCAGAAGCAGCTTCCAGGAATGGGTTCTCCCTCTCTCTCTCTCTCTGTCTTCTGTCATGTGAGGACACAAAGTTCCTCCCCTTGGGAGGATGCAGTATTCAAGGCACCAGCTTGGAAGCAGAGACTGGGTCCTAAATTGTGTAACAAAAATAACAAAGATTTTCTTTACATCTAATTAGACATAAAGGCTAGGACAATGTTCTTGTGAAAGGATGTTTTTAAGATGCTTTTTTGGAATTGAAATAGTAACAACATTTGTTTTCTGTGATAAACAGATACCAAACCTGATGGTGACTTGATCTTGAAGTTCTCAGCCTCCAGAACCATGAGAAATACATTTCTGTTCTTTATAAATTACCCAGCCTATGGTATTTTGTTATAGAAGCACCAAATGGACTAGAAAAATTGAGTGTATGTTAGAGTAATAGGAAAAAGCATTGACTTTGCAGCCAAATAACACTGAGCATAATGCTAGCTCTGCCACTTATTTGTGAATTCAAGAACAAGTTTCAAAATTTATTTGATCCCCAGGTTCTCCACCTTGGAATAGGCACAATAGAATCTAATTTTATTGCTACTCTGAGAAGAGAATATAGAGAAATAAAAAATAAGATTCCAGCATGGAGCACAGCACACAGTGAATCATTAGTTCACTTATTTCTGAAAAGGAGGATGCTCACTCTAGTGGAAACCAACACATTCTGCAATTGACAGAGGGTCAAATAATATGTACAATTTTACCCTTAAAGATGCACAAAATTTAAGTTACATTCAAATATTCCTTAAATTTTTTCTTCAACTAGATCAAGCTTAGCATCCCATTTGATTCCAATAAAGGGAATGCCAATTACATACAGAAGATAAAGACTTAACGACACACATTAGTCAAGGGATTTGTTCAAGGTTGAATGAAAGCTTTTGGTCAAGACAGAACAAAAGCCTGGGTCTCTTGACTTTTAGCTCTGTGCTAAAATATACTCTGCCTTACCTCTAGGTGGCATCTGTTCCAGAGTTTTTGGATGCTTGCCATATAGTAGCCATACTATCCGCACTTGAATATCGGAGCAGCAACAAATACAACTAGGTAGAAAGCCAAAGATATTCACCATGTTTGGAAAAGACAGAACATGTTGCTTGTGTCAAAAACTAAATTAAAACGGTAAGCAAAGAGAACAAACAGCACACTGAGAAAAGGAATCTCAACAGGGGATTTTTATCTTGGTGGTGTGAGGAGGGTGGTGGAGGTAGAGATTGCACACAAGAGAAAAAAAAAAAAAAAAAAAAAAACCACTGGTGTAATTTACCTTGCCAATATAGTATAAGTCAATCACCTCTCCATTCTCATGTCTTTATTTGCTATCCCCATCCCATTCAGACTCAACAGAATAGTTTAGTTACAACTAAAGAAGCCAATAGATTCATAGGATGCTCTAGTTGAAAATACACAAAATGAGAAATGGAGAAAAACCTAGGCTGTTTTCCCAAAAATATTTATGGAAACCACACTGCAAAGCTCCTGAAGAAACAAAAAGAAGAAGAAGAAAAGGAAGATTACTGTGAGGTGAAAGAAATCAGGACAAAGATGAAAGAAAAATAAGCGTAGAAAAGAAAGGCCTTTCACAGGATTTGTACTGCACATGTGCACTTATTTTATTCAGAAGAATGTTGCTACAGAACCCAGCAGGGGTAAACTATTATTTATCTCTGGTTATTAGCCAAGTCTAAATTGTGTAACAAAAATAACAAAAGATTTTCTTTACATCTAATTAGACATAAAGGCTAGAACAATGTTCTTGTGAAAGGATGCTTTTAAGATACTTTTTTGGAATTGAAATAGTAACAACATTTGTTTTGTGTGGTAAACAGAAGCCTTTTGGCAGTGCAGTTGCTTTCATTTTGAAACTGCCAAGAATTATTTGCTTATCTGTGGAATTTCAACTACTTTCCCTGCCTGTGAGTCATATTGATGCTGATCTAGAATAAACAAGGCTGCAGAGAACACTGGGTCTTACTGTGGTCATTGGGCAATTTCCCCCGACCCTTGCCCAACACACAGGGTCAGGCATTCACAGTACACCACTAGTAGAAGAGGGCAAAAGAAGTGGAAAAGAGAGAAGATAATGCAAAGGGAGAGAAAGAAGAAGGATACAAAAGCCTGACCAAAAAAATAAGAAAATTCAACAAGGGAGGGAGGGACATCAGAGAAAAGGAAGAGAAATGTCAGAGAGGATGACAGAAGTCCTAGAGACATAAAGAAGCAGAAAAGAAAAGTGTCAAAAAACAAATGAATAAAAAGAAAAAAGAAGGTGGAAAAGGGAGAGATGTGAGAGGGTTAGGTAGATAGATCAAGAACTCAGAAGGTACAGGGAATAAGAGTGAAAAAGTGGGAAGAGACTTGGAAAGACTTCGTGAAGCAGGAATAGTCTAATATAATTTGGAAGGGACTACAGAGTTGTCTAAATGATAATGGTATTTGACAGTTTTATATGTATTTATAGCTGTTTCCAGCTTTCTCTGAATATTATATAGGATTATCCAGATTTTCTGGGGTTTATCACCACAGGCATGTAGGATTAACAGCCTGATGAAGTGAAGAATTATTTTTCAATCTGATCCTTAGGCTTGTAGAGCACATTTCCCAAGTTCCCTGAGCATAGTCCATAAAATGCAGTAACCAACAGAAAACTGTGTGCATGTGTGTACAGGTGATGAGCATGTACACATTTATCTATCAATATTTAAAATTCTTCCATCTGGGCTTAAAATCTACAAAAGTACCAGGTTCTGAAAAGTGTCTTAGAGTAGCAAGTGTTATTGTTCACCTATGATGTGTCAAAGGGAATTAAGTCAGAAAAAAAATAGGAGACAGAGTCCCTGCCTCATGGTGCTCAGAGTCCAGAATGTAGGGTATGTGGTAAGTGGTGTGTCAAAGATAGTACAGAGCTACAGGAAGCATGTAACCAGAGACCCAGCTTAGTCCAAGTCCATTATCTGTTTGAAAAATCAGGTAAAAATGGAAAGGGAGAGAGGGATGTTGCAAGGATACAGGGGGATGTTGCAAGGATACAGGAGGATGTTCAAGGCAGAACACAGCAAAAGAATGATCACTTTGCTTTACAGTAAGTCTTTTTCTATGTCTGTGAGCACAAAATATAATGAGAGTGTTGAGTCAGATTGTTGTGGGGGAAGCAGACACACATCATGAAAGGACTTGCAGATCTGCTATGGATTTAGGGTTTTACAATCAGGGCAATAAATACCTATTGAAACATTGTCTGGGAGAGGGCCAGGCTTGAGAAAGGAAAAAAGGAAGAAGAAAGAAAGAAAAGTTGTTCAGTGAGGGATTACCAATACAGATTTTATTTTCTAAATACTACTCTTTGAAAAGTAGATGAGAAGTGGAAAATGCTGGTGTCAAGAAATCCAGTTAAGGAGCTCTTATAATAACACATACAGTAGAGGAACCAAAGTAGTGGCAGTGAGGTGAGAGAGAGGAATTTGGATTCTTGAGATACTAATTTGCAGAATCAATGGGATTTGGTGATTGCTACATTTGAAGAAAGGAATCAAAAAGTGAATTGCAAGTCAAGAAGTTATAGGGATTTCAAACTCTGATATCAAGAAACATGAATTCTTAGCAACAGTTTTGGTTGATTGAACTGTACTGTGTACTCCTGTGTCTTCTGAGTTTCTCTTTATATGTAGATATATGTTCATTAAACAAATTCAACAAAGACTTATTGAATGAATGGTTAAACTCAAGAGTGAATGCAAGGGAATGAATAAGTGAATAAATACATGCACAAATGAAGGAACAAATGAATGAGAGGAAAATCAAGGAAACAGAGTCAATGAACACATGAAAGATTTCCTCATCAGCAAGGGTGGTAAATCATATACTCAAAATGGAGCCTCCTAGTTTCAGGAAATCTAGAGTTCAAGATGCTAAATGGGGTGCAAAAATAAAATGCACAACAGAAACAGCCTAATGAAGCTTCATTCTCAATAGATGCAGAAAGTTTTCAATAAAATTCAATATATTTTCATGACAAAAAACCCTCAACAGACTAAGCATCAAAAGAATATGCCTCAAAACAATACGGGCCATCTATGACAAACCCACAGCCAACATCACACTGAAAAGGCAAGAATTCGAACTATTCCTCTTGAGAACTGGAGTAAGACAAGGAGGCCCACTCTCACCACTCCTATTCAACATCATACTGGACATGCTAGTCAGAGCAATCAGGCAAGAGAAAGAAAGAAAAGACATACAAACAGAAAAAGACGACGTCAAGTTATCTCTCTTTACTGACAGTACGATTTTATACCTAGAAAACCCTGAATATTCCACCCAAAAGGCTCCTAAAATTGATGAGTGACTTTAGTAATGTTGCCAGATACAAAATCAATGTACAAAAATCAGTAGAATTGATATACCAATAATATTCAAGCTGAGAGTCAAATCAAGAGCACAGCCCTATTTACAATACCCATGAAAAAGTGAAACATCTAGGAATAAAGCTAACCAAAGAGGTAAAAGATATCTACGAGAACAACTGTAAAACACTGCTGATAGAACTCAGACACAACACAAATAAATGGAAAAACATTCCATGCTCATGGACTGGAAGAATCAACATTGTTAAAATGTCCATACTGCCCAAATTTACAGATTCAGTGCTAATCCTTTCAAACTAACAATGTCATTTTTTACAAAATTAGAAAAATCTATTCTAAAATTCACATGGAACCAAAAAGGAGCCCAAATTGTCAAAGCAACCCTAAGCGAAAAGAAGAAACACAAAGAACAAAGTCAGGGGCATTACACTATCTATCTTCAAACTATTCTACGAGGCTACAGTAACCAAAACAGCATGGTACTGGTAGAAGAGACACACAGACCAATGGAACAGAATAGAGAACACAGATATAAAGCCACAAACCTACAACCATCTGATCTTTGACAATGCCAACAAAACAAGCCATGGGGAAAGGACTCCCTATTCAATAAATGGTGCTGGGATAACTGGCTAACTCTATACAAAAGAATGAAACTGGACCCTTACCTCTTACCACACACAAAAATTAACTCAAGATAGATTAAAGACTTAAATATAAGTTCTCAAATTATAAAAATTCTAAAAGAAACCCTAGGAAATAATCTTTCTCAACATCAACCTTGGCAAAGAATTTCTGGCTAAGTCTTCAAAAGCAATTGAAATAAAAATTTACAAATGGGACCTAATTGAACTAAAGAGCTTCTGTACAGCAATGGAAACTATCAAGAGAGTAAATAGATACCCTACAGAAGGGAACAAAATATTCACAAACTATGCATCCAACAAAGTTCCAATACCCAGAATCTGTAAGGAACTTAAATGGACAAGCAAAAAACAACCTCATTTTAAAACGGGCAAAGGACATGAACAGATACTTCTAAAAAGAAGATGTGGCCAACAGAAATATGAAAAATACTCATCATCACTAATCATCAGAGAAATGTAAATCAAAACCACAATGACATACCATCTCACACCAATCACAATGGCTGCTATTAAAAAGTCAAAAAATAACATATGCTAGCGAGGTTGTAGAGAAAAGGGAACACTTATATTCCACTGTTGGTGGAATGTAAATTAATTCAGCCACTGTGGAAAACAGTTTGGAGATTTCTGAAATCTCCAGATGGTAACAGAGTTACTCAGCAGAGTTGATCCAGGAATCCAATTACTGGTTATATACCCAATAGAAAATAAATCAGGCCGGGCGCAGTGGCTCATGCCCGTAATCCCAGCACTTTGGGAGGCCAAGGCGGGCGGATCATGAGGTCAGGAGATGGAGACCATCCTGGCTAACAGGGTGAAACCCCGTCTCTATTAAAAATACAAAAAATCAGCCGGCGTGGTGGTGGGCACCTGTAGTCCCAGCTACTCGGGGGGCTGAGGCAGGAGAATGGCATGAACCCAGAAGGTGGAGCTGCAGTGAGCCAAGATGGCACCACCGCACTCCAGCCTGGGCAACAGAGTGAGAGTCTGTCAAAAAAAAAAAAAGAGAGAGAGAAAAAATAAATCAATTTACCCAAAAGACACATTCACTCATATATTCATCGCAGCACTATTCACAATAGCAAAGATATCAAATCAACATAAGTGTCCATCACCCGTGGATTGGATAAAGAAACCGTGGTACAAATACACCATGGAATACTACACAACCCTAAGAAAGAACAAAACTATATCCTTTGCAACAACATAGATGCAGCTGGAGGCCATAATCCTAAGTGAAATAATGCATGAACAGAAAAGCAAATACCACATGTTCTCATTCATAAGTGGGAGCTAACCATTGCGTACATATGGACATAAAGATGGGGATAATAGACACTGGGAACTACTGGGGATGGGGGAAGAGGAGAGGATGAGAGATAGGTTACAAAACACTACCTGTTGGGTACTATGCTTACCACCTGGGTGATGGGATCTGTACTCCAAATCTCAGCATCACATAATATACCCATGCAACAAAACTTCACATATACCTCCTATATCTAAAAGTTCAAATTATAGAATAATAACAACAAAGCAAACACCATACACCTTCTTTAAAAAAAAATAAATGCAGAGGCTTTTTGAAACTTTAAATGCAGTAGAAAAAGAAAACATAAGGAAAAAGCTCCTTGACATTGGTTTGAGCAACAATTTTTTGAGTATGATCCCAAAAGCTTGGGCCAGCAAAGCAACAGTAGACAAACAGGATTGCATCAAAGTAAAAAGCTTCTGCACAGCAAGGATACAATCAACAGAGTGAGGAGACAACCTATGAAATGAGAGAATATATTTGCAAACCATATACCTTATAAGGAGTTAATATCTATCACATATGAGGAATTCAAACAGCTCAATAGTAAGAAAACAAATAACCTGATTAAAAAATGGGCAAAGGACCTAAATAGACAGTTCTCAAAAGAAGACCTGCAAATGGCCAACAGGTATATAAAAATGCTTGGCATCACTAATTATCAAGAAAATGCAAATTAAAACCACAATGAGATATGACCTCACACCTGTTAGGATGGCTATTATCAAAAAGAAGAAAAATATCAAGTGTTGGTGAGGGTGTGGAGAACAGGGCACCCCTGGAGACTATTGGTGGGAATGTAAATTAGTACATCCACTCTGGAAAACAGTATGGATGTTGCCCAAAAAATTAAAAAGAGAACTACCATACGATCCAGCAATCCCATTACTGGGTATATATTCAAAGGAATTGAAGTCAATATGTCAAAGAGATATCTACATTCCCATTCACTGTAGCATTATTTACAATATCCAAGATATGGAATTTCCTAACCTAAATGTCCATCAACAACTGAGTAGATAAAACATGTGGTGTGTATATGTAATGGAATACTAGTCAGCCTTAAAAAGAAGGAAATCTTGTTATTTGCAACAACCAATATAAATGAACCTAGAGGACATTATGTTTAGTGAACTATGCCAGGCACAGAAAGGTAAATACCATATCATATCACTTACATGTGGCGCATAAAGATGCCAAACTCATAGAAATAGAGTAAAATGGTGGTTACTAGAGGCTGGGGAGTAGAGGATTAGGAAGATACTGATCAAAAGGCACAAAATTTTCATCAAACAGGAGGCATAAGTTCAAAAAGTCTATTGTATATCATGTTGAATACAATTAATAACACTATATTGCATATTTTGAAAATTGCTGAGAGTTGATTTTAAGTGTTCTCGCCACAAAAGAATAAGTAAGGTAATGCATGTGCTAAATACCTTGATTTAGCCATTCCACAATGTATACATATATTGAATCATACTGTACACCATAAATATGTACAATTTTACTAGCCGATTAAAATAAATAAGAGAAAAAAGAATGCTGAAATTTTCATAGCATACAGGTATTGACTTTTCCAGAGAGATGAACAGTTACAAATAATGGTATCCTCATTCACATGCTTTTTTTTTTTAAAAAAAAAAAAAAAGCCAAATTTAGACTTGTGGCTCTAGCAAATGAGTGCTGATTTCTATCTTACCGCATCCTTGGATGCATATATGCTTACTCAGCGATCATTTGTAAAAGACAAAGCAGGGTGCAAAATGGTTTCATTTCACACCTGGAATCCAGAGCACTGGGGAAATCTGAAGATCAAAACAGTAAAATAAACAGCAAGATCCAGTAGAAATTAGTTCTGAACTTACTGCATTTTAACACCTCTCTGGCCATACAAATATGCCTGCACAGGTAACTAGGCTAGAGAAAGTGGACACCTCCTAGTGTATGCTAAATAATTGGATCATTACTTGAATGAACTCTTCCACCCTTCTATGGTACTTTCAACATAACTTGGAAAAACTCATCTCTCATTCAACTCATTGTCACTATATTTAATAATTCATAATGTAGATATATCTAATGCTAAAGGATAGGATGTGTTGGCTGATAACAGTATCAGTGTATAAATCTGTCAGAAAAGGTCAAAATCTTAAGAACTCACTATGGATCACATGGTAATGGGTCCAAGGCAGAACAAGCATGATTGCTCTAATGCTTAAACTATCATGTTAATTTCTATATATAAAACAATTTTTATTATATTTCTAATATTTCATTATATAGTGCTCAGAACTCCCAGAAAGTAATATAAATTTTAGTTCCTGCAGAATCATTAGCTATTTGAGAAAACATTCAAAACACAAGAACATAGAAAGAATTTTCAACTTATTTTATCATGTTATTTAACTTCTATAAATCTTTTTTCCCTCCTCTTTAAATGAGAAAAATTATTATCTCTGAGGTTACTGAAAAGATTGAATGATTTAATGCATGTAAATATTTAACATACCAACCCATGTGTGTAACAAAAGCTAGCATCACTGATTTTTTCATAATCAGAACTCTATGGGAAACAAAACAAACACTTTTTTCCAACCAGTTCCTTCTAACAGGCCCTACTGGATCTCCTTTAGGATCCTTGACAACATCTTGAATGATTCTTTCAGGTTTTTGGCTACTTTCCTTTATGAGAAAAACATCACAAAATCAGATTTTTAACTAAGAATTCACTTTCCAGTAATACAGTCTAGACCAAAACTGCAATTTCCTACCCAATTCAAACAGTCTACCCTCACATCAATTTATACATGAGTCAGACTTAGAAACCCCTGCAGGGGAAAGAAGGGTCCTTACTCTTCCTTTTCTTTCACTACTTCTGCTCTCTTCCTTTCATTTGCCCCTTCTTTCCCTCTGTTGCTTCTTGGTCCACTTACTCGTCCATCATATCGGTACTCAAGAGAAGGGATTAATAAAAGTGCTGCTGTAATCAGACCACTTGTTCCCTCAGCATGGCAGATGCCTAAATGCCAACTAGCTCTCTTAGGAGAACATTCATAGCTCTTTGATGGTGACTACAGTGACCTCCCCATTGTACACTTCCCTCAGGCAAACAAAACAATATCCACCTGACCTCTTGTGACATCCCACTGTACATTTCCTGCTATGAGCAGATGCTCCTATAACTTCACATCACCAGGGACCCTTTGCCTAGGCAAGCTATCCTCACAGGCATGGCTCCATCCAAATATCTTGATCCCGCTTATCTTATGAGGTGCTCAGTTAGCCCACAGGAAACTCATTCTTGTCGAACCAAAAGTTGAATGTTTCCTCTGCTTCTTACTGCCTTCTTCTCTTGTCCTGCTGTCAGAGATCACTCCACAAAGATTGCCAACTTTCACATTCTCCAAGCAGGAGTCAAAAAAATAGTCTCTTTATTCAAGGACACTCTAAAACCCTCAGAATGCACATCAGGCACTTCCAAGAATTTCCTCCCTCGATCCTGCTCCTGTCTCAAAATAAACTACTTGAACAAGTCTCCGCAGCTCAACGCACATCCAGCTAGGGTATGAGACGTCATCACCTCATCTTGTAACCACCTCAAATCTCTGAGGGATTCTCTTGGAGTCTCCCTCACTTGACTTGAAGGTAAAGAAGAAAGGAAAAACAAAAATACTTTACCCTTAAGCCTATGACTCCTTATTCACACATTTTTTTTCTTCATTTTTTATCTTCTGACTAATACAGGCTGAGTAGCAGGTGAAGGAATAATTCAGAAGACTTTAGTATTAAATCCTAGAAGAGGATTTCTCAATCACACTTTGGACAAGAACTCTTTGTTTGAGGAGACTGACCTGCACATTGTAAGATTTTAGCAGTGTCCCTAACTTCTACCCATTAGATGACAGTAGCATTTCCTCCCTCTGAGGCGTGACAACCACAAATGTCTCCAGACATTGCCAAAGGTTCTAGGTGGGGCAATATTACCCCAGCTGAGAATCTCTACCCTAAAGGAATGTTCACTAGCTACAGATGAGCATACTCTTTAGATTATTGAGGTATTCTTTGTACTCCTCAGCTTCAGGGTCTTAACTGAAATTTTAAGAGAAACGGTCATGCAGTTATATTAGTTCCCCATTCCTTATGTCTGTCTGTTGATTTAGTGGACATTCATTTTATTCACTAAATACTCATGTTCTGCTATATAAAAGACACTTCCCAAGCACTGAGTAAACAAATCCTATCCTGTGGGAGATTACAAGGCTGATGACACTCGAGATATCAGAGACTTCAACAGATACACAATATAATAAAAGTGGTGACTGAAGATGACCTGGGCATCATTTTGCATAATGAAAAGAAAGAAATTTTGAAGCTACAGAGACAAATCAGAAAGCAGTAGCTATTTTTTTTAAGTAATAATGATATAAATATGACCCGTGGCAATCAAGAGGAAGGAATAAAATGCAGGAAATTTTTTAAGAAGACAGATAAAATTTTATACAAGGCTGATAGATGAAAAAAAGAGGGAAAAAAAGAGTTCTTCAGTTTCAGTTTTCCTAAGGGGAGATTTATCACAGTTGTGCTACCACTTGCAGATACGGAATTGTTGGGATGTTTTACAAAACTGCTAGGCAGACGATTATGACAAAAGCAATAATTACTTGGATTTTTGCAATACTGATAGCTGGTTAGTTTGACCAGAGGATGGGCTATTCAAGGCAATTCTGTATACAGAAATCCAGACTACGGGCTTCTCCAGAAAAGATGCATTGTTCTTTGTCTCATTTTTCAAGGAAACTCTTAAGATATACACAAGTGGTTTGGCTGATTCCTCAATTACATTTTGAGAAAAATAGCATATTACCAACTTATATTCTCAAACTAGAATTCAGGCTATTCCACAATAAAACACAAAATTTAAACTGCCTCTCTGATGACTTTACCTAAGCAGAATCAGCCTAAAGACAAAAAGAAAATCTTTTTATCTTCACAGATCAGAGACATAAATCTTCACAGGCCCTTAAGATGACAGATATTTTAAAAATAAAGTCTAATTAGAAATGTAAGAAGCTTTTCCTCAAAATAACAGGGCAATTGTACAGCACTTGTTAAAATAATAAGATTCTAAAGATACTATAAAAATATGAGTGGCCATACAATTGCGTAGCAAAAAAAAGTTTTATGGGAATAGAATAAGAAATAAGAACTATTTATTATATCTCCTATTTACCCCTTTATTCCACTGCATTTTCTCTAACTTTAAATCAAGGGTTAAATTTAGAAAACTTTAGTGCAATGAAAATGAACCCATTACATCATGATCCCCTCAAACCTCCGCCAACCATCTGCAGCTCCCACATTGGTTCCTTCATTCTTCATCTTCAGCTCTTGTTGACATCTACAAGAATACATTTTGAGGAGTCCTAGAGTCCTGGGTTCAGGGCTCAAGTGTACCCTGATAAGATTACTCTGTAAACTCAGGCAAGTACTTCTCCACAACTGAATTTCTTTATTTCAAAAGTAAGGATATTACTTTCCCCACATGGTTGTTATGATAATTAAATGATTTAATTAAAGAGTCACATAATATAACAAGTGCAGAGTTCATTTTAGTTGCTTTTCCCCTTCCTTTTTCTTTCTGCTAAGTGATTTAGAAATAGGAGATATGAAAGATGTGCTATATATCTACTGTGTATTTGCATATGTTAAAATAATACAGATAAAAAAGATACAGAATAATTTGTGCACCACAATCTGAACAATGTCAAATCAATTTTTTAAAAACCATATGTAATTAATAATATTAAAAAAGAATGCAAAAACCTATATATTTATTAACAGGGATTTTTGGATGGTAGAAAATGAATTGATGTCCCTTTTACTGTCCTCTGTTTCCCAATCTTTATATAGTTAATATTTAATTTCCTAATGAAAAACATAAACTTCATAGAAAGGAAAAACTACTTAAAGGAAACTCCAATGTTCTCATTAATGAATACAAAGGCTACTGAATCCACTAGTGACTCAGAAAACTAATTCTCACACAAAATAAGATAATATTTTTTCATGAACTGTTATTTTGCCTACATTACAAGTGGACCAAACCCCGGCGGTGCCCATGGAATATATCATAGCCCTTAAACACTGTGCACATCAGTGACTTTGGTCATCTCTTAAAAATAATAATATAGCATTTTTAAAATGACTCTAGTCATTATTATAACATTAATCAGCCTTTAAATAAGCCAACAATCTTTATACAGATAAATACTTAATAATATAATTCATATGAGTTAGACTATTTTCTTGCAAAAGTGTTTTGCAAATCTTAATAGTTAGGAATATATATGCACCGCTCTCCAGATCAATTTTCCCTTTTTTTTTTTTTTTTTTTGGGCTGACTCTTTGGAGGTACTCAAAGTGTTTCTAAAAGACTGCAACAGCGGAAGCCTAATCCACATACCACATTGCCATTTCAATTCAGAATCACATAGAACCTATTTATTGTCTCTCTCCCCCACCATCCCTAGCAATGACCTGTAAGGGGAAAACAAAAAACCTTTGTTAAGAACTTTTTCACTGTATTGTAACTTGTTATCAACATATCTATTTTCCTCTAATAATGTGTTCTCCTTTAAGATGGAGGGGGAGTTTTGATCTTTTTTGTGTCCCTTGATTAGTTGCTGGACCACAGGATATATTCAATCATAAACACCTGATGAATGAATGAATGAATGAATGAATGAATGAATGAATGAATGAATGGTTTGAAATGGAAGGAATCTTAAAAGATCATACAGCCCAGTTTCCACTGACTTTTATAACACTTTACCTAGCATGCATTACCAACAAATGGTCAGCTATATTCCTTTTGGCTTCATTATCCTGTAGCAGAACACTCAGGGACCATAATTCACCTGGTTTCAAAACTTGGGTCCATTCGAAACTTTTTTTAACTGAAATGTGTATTTCATTGATTATTTTTCACCTGGGTCTCTTACATGCCTGCCTTCTGTTTTTCTTAAATTGAACACATCATAGAAGTATAGCTCTTTCTAAATTAAAATTCGAAGAGCACCACTTTGAACACATTTCATCCCCATTTACACTGGTTTTCACTGCTCACAAGGCAATGTCCAAACTACTAGGTTGGCAAATCAAGAACCAACTGCCATTCCCATTCCCATACCTCGCCATTCATTAATTTATTCATACATTCATTAAGTCATTAAGCATTTATTTTGTATCTAATCTGTTCCTGGCACTATGCTGGACTCTGGGAGGTAATAATTTTGAGTTGATCAGAACAAAGGGCCCAGAGGACAACATGTAAGAATATTTTAGAATGTGGCTCTTCTGACTCAACTTTTTTTTTTTTTTTAAATGAGACAAAGTCTCGCTCTGTCACCCAGGCTGGAGTGCAGTGGCGTAATTTCAGCTCACTGCAAGCTCTGCCTCCCAGGTTCAAACAATTCTCCCTCCTCAGCCTCCTGACCAGCTGGAATTACACGCACCCACCACCATGCCCAGCTAATTTTTGCATTTTGAGTAGAGATGGGGTTTCACCGTGTTGCCCAGGCTGGTCGCGAACTCCAAGGTGATGCGCCCGCCTCCCAAAGTGTTGGGATTAGAGGCGTGAGCCACTGCACCTGGCCCTGACTCAACTTCTAATTGAAAAATCAAATGGATACAAGGTTACCAACAGAAGTGTGAGGCAGACACTCCCCCATATGCAGAATTTATAAAGGGGCTGAAGACGACCCTAAATCATCTCACCTATCAAGAATGTAAGAAAGTCAGAATTTTGCTCCTTGCCGTGATAAAATAAGAGGTACTACACATGCCCTCTCACCATAAACAACCAGAAGAATACATAGGAAACTGTTTTTAGACATTGGACAATAGGAATCACAGGAATGTAATGCCTGAGAGAAAGGAAACAAAGCGACTCATATGGTCACATCAGCTTTATACCTAGAGGCACTTGCCAGAAGACAGTTCAGGGAGAGGAATTCCAAGCAGAGCATCATAGCGTGCCCAAGTTAACAAGACAGAAACTGGAGTTTGGGGAAGGTGAAGTAGATAAAATTTGCAAGGCAAAGAATTACAGAGGAGGGAGCTATGCAGAGGGAGAGTTTCACATAGCTGCGTGAGGATCTTCTTCAGTCTTGGGTTGAGTACTATTCTGAGCTTATATAAAACAAAGTTCCATGAGGCAAGAAAAGAACAATTACTGGAGATATTTAGGCTGACAAAATCCCAGGATTGAATTCCCAGGGCTGTGTCACAGTTCCCAGGGCTGGGAGATATTTGTCCTCTGACTTGCTAACGTTAAGAGGGTATATTGAAAACTGAGACATTCAGTAGAAACTCCAGAAGGGTCACATCTGAATTGTGAATGAAACTAGCTGTAGAATTCAAGCTACTCTAGAAACATTTGAAGGAAGATTTAAAAAAACAATCTTTGAAATGGTTAAGCTGAGCCATCAGTTCTGGTTGTATAGAGAGGATCAGGCGCTGGGTGGGGCCATAGAGCTCCAAAGAGATTATGTCCTTTGTCTTCAGCTACCAGGGAAGGTAGAGAAAAAACATCAGATAAGGCCAGGGTTAGGCATGTCTGAACTCAGACTCTCCTTGGGATGGGCATGTTGTGGTTGCTGTGGGGCAGGGGGTATGGTTCCCCAGCCCCTCCATAAGCCAATGGAGTTATGTTCCCTGAGGAATTATGGCTGTCTCTGCTGCATCACACAGGTCACCAGGGAAGTGGGGTAATGTCAGCAGCCACAGGCCTCACCCAGCTCCCAGGCAGCCCATAACCCAAAAGGCTGGTCTTGGTCTCATTCCCACCAGCACTGAGTTTATTTCCAGGCAGCTGGTGAGCTGGGCTGAGAACTTGCCCCAGGCTACAAGCCTCCCAGCTGAGAAAGCAAGCTGACTCACAGTTTCTCAAACTACCTATGGAGCCTGCAGCAGCAGACCACCTCGTTCAAAGGGTCTGTGGATTCTCTCGGCTTTTCTGGTATGTTCTTGTAGTTCGTGGAGCAAAATTCATGATGTCAATCTCCACATGCTACTCTGTCCATCCAAGTGGGAGCTGCAAGTTAGTCCTGCCTGCTATCTTCCATTTTCCTGGGCTATCAAAATGACTATTTGTGATAAATTTAAGGTGGCTGGATAAAACACAAGATGCTGAGGTAAGTTTTAATTTCAGACAGTTTTAGTATAAGTGTGTTCCTTGAAATGGTTGCAACATACTGATACTCTATTTTTATCTGCCAACTTTAACAATCATTGGACAATAGTTACAGGACAGTGAATATTGAAAGAAGAAAAGGCAATGAGGTTAGGCCAATGGTAGTCCCACTTTTCAGGTTAGAGGCAATTATGGACTATGGTTTCAAGGTCACAGAACCCAAACAGAGTCCAGAAGTCTGAAACAAAAGAAAGCCTGTGTTTGGACGAACGGAGGCAAGATGGCGCAGTTCCGGGTTCTTCACCGTCAACTTTCCCGCCCCAGGGAAAGACACAGGTCGACTGCGCAGGCGCAACCCGACCTCCGACGGAGAAAAACCGGAACCCGCCTAGCCACGCCTACCGCCCGGCCCCCTACCCGGCGAGTATTAAAGAACCAGCCAGTAGGCAAGGCTAGGAGCAAAACTGCCTGCAGACAAAAATTAGAGTTCAGGGAGGCCAACTTTAGAGGACAGAATACCACAGGGGAGAAAGATACATGGAAACAGTTCTGTAGATTTGCATAGGAATCACCTTGAGTCCTTGGTTGTAATTGCTTAGGATAAAATTTTATAAGGCAGGAAAAACAACAAATGCTGGAAAAAGAATAATCACCAAGGGACTATAAGTCAAATAATTCCAAGAGTTCACACAGGGACAGAGTTTCCACTAGTCAGAGTGGAAAGGTTTCAATTATTACATAGGACTTCCAGTAAAGACCCCAGAAAGATGAAGATTTAAAAGTAGAGGTAAAGTAACACTAGACTAAATTCTACTCTATATGTACCCTAAAAAGATACACAGCAAGTCATGAAAGAATCAAATTTATATAGGAGTATCTTAACTCCTGGCCAGAACAAAGACCCACAATGAACACCAAAATATTTACTATTCCTCAATAATGTGACATTCATAAAGTCAAGAATCCAATTAAAAATTTTAGACATGCAAAGCAGTAAAATATAATATTTTACTGAAAGAAAAAACAGTCCATAGAAACAGACTGAAAAATGACAGAGATGATGGAATTAGCAGGCAAAGACTTTTAAAAAGCTATTGTAAATATGCTCAATGTGCATAAAGTTGTAACATTAAAATGACAAGGTGATAAATTAAAAATATTTTTTAAAAGAAGCACTTCCAAAGCTGAGATATAATGTTTGAAAAAGTTATGAATATACTTAAAAATAAAATAAATATAACAACAGATTTAAAAATGTTAGTGTATTTAAAGACCTGTCAATAAAACTATCTAAACATATCCACAGAGAGAAAAAAGAATAGAAAAAAAGAGATTCAGTGACATGTGGGATAATATCAAACAACCAATAAACAACCAATTGAATACCCAGAAGGAGAGAAGTTGTGGGGGTACAGAAAAAGATCATTTGAACAAATTATCACTAAACTTTTCCAAACTTGATAAAAACGTAAATATGTGGATCCAAGAAGATAAGCAAACCCTAAGGAGATACAAACAGACAAAAAGACATAAAGCCATCTCATAATTAAATTGCTAAAAATCAGTAACAAATAGAAAGTATTAAAATCAGCCAGAGCAAAAAGGAACACAGCACATAGGGAAAAACAGGTAGGAATGTCCCGATTTCTTGTCAGCAAAATGAAAACCATAAAACAATGAAGCAACGACTTTAACATGATTAAAAATAACAATTGCCAACTTTGAATTCTATATTCATCAACAACAAAAATATTCTTACAAATAAAGATGTATTAGTCTATTTTTATACTGCAAATAAAAACACATCCAATACTGGGAAGAACAAGAGTTTTAACAGACTAACAGTTCCACATGGCTGGGGATGCCTCACAATCACGGCAGAAGGCGTGGAGGAGCACGTCATGTTTCACATGGATGGTGTCAGGCAAAGAGAGCTTGTGTGGGGCAACTCTCATTTTTAAAACCATCGGATCTCATGAGACCCATTCACTATCACAAGAACAGCAAGGGAAAGATCTGCCCCCATAATTCAATTGTCTCCCACCAGGTCCCTCCCACAACATGTGGGAATTATAGGAGCTACAAGATGAGATCTGGATGGGACACAGAGCCAAACCATATCATTCCACCCCAGCCCCCCCCCATTGGTTGATTTCAAAACCAATCATGCCTTCCCAGCAGTCCCCCAAAGTCTCAGCTCACTTCAGCATTAACTCAAAAGTCCACAGTCCATAGTCTCATCTGAGACAAGGCAAGCCCCTTCCATCTATGAGCCTGTAAAATCAAAAGCAAGTTAGTTACTTCCTAGATACAATGTGGGTACGGGCATTGGGTAAATATAGCCATTCCAAATGGGATAAATTGGCCAAAATAAAGGGGCTATAGGCCTCATGCAAGTCCGAAATCCAGCGGGGTAGTCAAATCTTAAAGCTCCAAAATGATGTGTACTGTGTCTCACATCTAGGTCACGCTGATGCAAAAGTTAAGTTTCCCATACTCTTGCGAAGCTCCACCTCTGTGGCTTTGCAGGGTATAGCCCCCTTCTGGTTGCTTTCATGGGCTGGCATTGAATGTCTGCAGCTTTTCCAGGTGCACAGTGCAAGCTGTCCATGGATCTAGCATTCTGCGGTCTGGAGGATAGTGGCCCTCTTCTCACAGCTCCACTAGGCAGTGCCCCTGTAGGGATTCTGTGTGGGAGCTCCAACCCCACATTTCTCTTTTGTACTGAGCTAGCAGAGGTTCTCAATGAGAGCTCTGCCCCTGCAGTGAATTTTTGCCTGGGCATCCAGGTATTTTGTTTTTTCTTTTTTCTTTTTTTTGAGATGGAGTTTCATTCTTGTTGCCCAAGCTGGAGTGCAATGGCACAATCTCAGCTCACCGCAACCTCTGCCACCCAGGTTCAAGTGATTCTCTTCCTGCCTCAGACCCCCCAGTAGCTGGGATTACAGGCATGCACCACCACACCCAGCTAATTTTTGTATTTTTAGTAGAGATGTGGTTTCTCCATGTTGGTCAGGCTGATCTTAAACCCGACCTCAGGTGATCCACCTGCCTCAGCCTCCCGAAGTGCTGGGATTACAGATGTTAACCACTGCACCTGACTGTATCCAGGTATTTTCATACATCTTCCGAAATCTAGACAGAAGTTCCCAAACCTCAATTCTTGACTTCTGTCCACCCTCAGGCTCAACACCATGTGGAAGCTTCCAAGGCTTGGGGCTTAAACCCTCTGAAGCAACAGCCTGAGCTGTACCTTGACTGTTTTTAATCACAGCTGGAGCAGCCATGACACAGGGTACCCAAGTCCCTAGGCTACATACAGCACAGGGACCCTGGGCCTGGACCACGAAAGCACTTTTTCCTCTTAGGCCTCCAGGCCTGTGATGGGAGGGGCTGACAGGAAGACCTCTGACATGCCTGAAGACATATTCCCCATTGTCTTGGGGATTAACATTCAGCTCCTTGTTACTTATGCAAATTTCTGCAGCAGCTTGAATTTCTCCTCAGAAAATGGGATTTTCTTTTCTATTGCATTGTCAGGCTGCTAATTTTCCAAACTTTTTTGTTATGCTTCCCCTATAAAACTGAATGCTTTTAAAAGCACCCAAGTCACATTTTGAATGCTTTGCTGCTTAGAAATTTCTTTCACCAGATACCCAAAATCATCTCTCTCAAGTTCAAAGTTCCAGAAATCTCTAAGTCAGGGGCACAGTGTTGCCAGTCTCTTTGCTAAAACATTACAAGAGTCACGAGTCACCTTTGCTCCAGATCCCAACAAGTTCCTTGTTTCCATTTGTCCATATCGTCATCAACATTCTCAGCAAAGCCATTCAACAAGTCTTTAGAAGGTTCCAAACTTTCCCACATTTTTCTATCTTCTTCTGGGCCCTCCAAACTGTTCCAATACCTGCCTGTCACCCAGCTCCAAAGTTGCTTCCACATTTTCAGTTATCTTTTCAGCAGTGCCTCACTCTACTGGTACCACTTTACTGTATTACTTCATTTTCATGCCACTGATCAAGACATACCCAAGACTGGGAAAAAAAAGAGGTTCAATAGACTCATAGTTCCACATGGCTCGGGATGCCTCACAATCAAGGCAGAAGGCAAGAAGGAGCAAGTCACGTCTCACATGGATGGTGGCAGACAGAGAGAGAGCTTGTGCTGGACAACTCCCATTTTTAAAATTGTAAGCTCTCATGAGACCCATTCACTATCACAAGAACAGCATGGGAAAGACCCACCCCCATAATTCAATCACCTCCCACCAGGGAGATGAGATGTGGGTGGGGACACAGAACCAAACCATACCAAAAAGGTAACTAGAGACTCCCAAGAGAATAAAATCTGAATTTATCACAACCAAATTAGTACTACAAAAAAAAACTAGAGTTCCTCGGGTAGAAAGAATATTTTACCAGATATAAACTCCGATCTACACAGGAAATAAAGAATACTAAAACTGTAAATACATAGGTAAATATAGACAATGTCTTCTCATATTTTACTTTCTTCAAAAGATTAATTGGGAGGCAGGACTTCCAGAATGACAGAATACCCAACTGTTTCCCAAAAATCAATGATAATACTCGATAAATGTGTCAAAAACAATAATTTCAGGGCTCTGGAAACCAACAACATGCATACAACAAACTGAGGAGTGTTTATTCAAGAAAAGCTACTGAACCTTGAATAAGAAAAATGAGAGTTTGTGGTGTTTTAGCCTGGGAATGCCACCATACACTCCCCTCCCCTAGCTCCATCAAAATTGGAATTCTACCAAAGGAAGATAACTTCTGAAAAAAAGATGCTTTACTACCAAAGAAAGCTGATTTGATTTTAAGCAGACCATGGGAAAACAACATGCCAGTGGAAAATAGTTTACAACCAAATCAGAAAATCACATCATAGCTAATCTAAAATTGCAATCTAATTGTGGCAAGCAACAGAGCAGCAGAGAAGCAAGAACTGTAAAAGGAATATCCAGGTAATTAGAAAGTCATAGTGAGCCTCAAGAAACTCCCACATTCTCTTTTGGCCTGAAAAGCTGTGTTCATTTACAAGGTTATGCACATGATTGGGAGACAAGAGGGGGGCAACCAGCCGGTTACACATCCCTGAATGTACATGAGACCTGCATATGAACAAAAGAGACATGAGAGAACATAAAATAAAAGGTGGGTCAAATTCATAAACTGCCTAAACTTTATATGCATTCCCCAATCCAAACACAGATTCAGAGGTGAGGTATACAATCCTTACTGATGTCATAAATTGAGTACAACCTCTGACCAATTAATATCTGACCTCTAAATTATGCTAACCCCACAGGAAATCATAATTTTTAAAAATATCTGAGCAGAGATATTACTGACCACATACCACAAGAGATAATTAGTGCGGGCATGTCAGTTAACAAACCAGTAAGTAGCAAGAAAAACAACTGTGCCAGGATTAAAATACAAAGTGGTTAGATTATCTCAAATGTCCAGTTTTTAGCAAAAAAAAAAAAACAAACTAAACATGCAAAGAGAAAAAAGGAATATGACTATATTCAGAGAAAAAGAGCAGTCAGTAGAAACTGTATTTGAGGGGCAAAGATATTGGATTTAGTAGATAAAGCTAAAGGACCTGTTATAAACATGTTCAAAGAACTAATAGAAACCACATTTCAAAAACGAAAAGATGACAATAGTGGTCCGTACATAAACTATCAGTAGATAAATAAATTACTTAAAAGGACAAAATGGAAATTTTGAAGACAAAAACTATAACTGAAATAAAAAATTTACTGAGGTGGGAAGGGCTCAATATCAGTTTTGAGATGGGAGAAGAATGAATGGACAAACTTGAAAAAAAATAAGATTAAACAAAAAAGAAAATAATGAAGAAAAAGAAACAGAGTCTCAGAGACCTGTGGGAAGCCATAAATACATGTATAATGGCTTCCCAATAGAGAATAAACAGAAAGTGAAAGAAAAATACTTAGCGATAAGATAGCTAAAAATTTCCTAACTTTGATTTAAAAAATTAATTTAGACATCCAAGAAGCTAAATAAACTCAAGGTAAGGTAGACAAAAGAAGTCTGTACCTAGTAACATTATATTCAAACTTGAAAGCCAAATACAATAAAAACACATTGAAAACAGTAAAAGAATAATTTGTCATTTATAGGGATCAAAAATAAACCATGATCAACAGCTAACTTCTCAACAGAAATAATAGAATTCAAAAAGTAATGTGGTAACATTCAAAGTACCAAAGAAAAAAAAGTAAACCAAGAATTAAACCAGCAAAACTATCCTTCAGTAATGAAAATGAAATTTTTAGAGAATATGACTGGGATATAGAGTATCTCAAGGAACCAAAAACTCCTGAAATTAATAAATGATTTTAGCAAGGCCATGGGATAAAAGGTTAATGTACAAAGGTCAACCATTACCCCATATACCAGCATTTAAAAGTATCAGAATTTGAGACTTTTAAAAAATGCCATTTATAAAAATTCCAAAAAATAACTCACTTATGCACAAGCCTAAAAGTACATGTAGAATCTGCTTGTGGAAAACTACAAAATACTGAAAAAATAAAGGAAGAGCTATATAAACAGAAAATATGCTATATGCATTGACTAGAAGATTCAATAGTGTTATAATTTGGCCATGAAACATAGTTTGCCTACCCTTGATATAGATGCAAAATATTCTCAAAATATTAACAGTACAAAGACACCAGAAATATGAAAAGAATTACACAGCATGACCATGCACGATTAATTCCACAAAAGCAAAATTAACTTAAGATAAAGACAATTAATTTACCATATTAATAGAATAAAAGACAAAAATATAGAATCATCTCAATAGACAAAACATTATTTGAAAAAAATCAAATACTCCTTTAGAATTAAAAACTCTACATAAACTAGAAATACAAAGGATGTTGCTCAACCTAATAAAGAGCAGCTATGAAAAATCTACAGCTAATGTTAAACTTAATGGTGAAAGGCTGAATGCTTTCCATTAAAATTGTAAACAGGGCAACAGTATTCACTTTTATCACTTCTATTAAACGTTATACTGATGTCCTAGCCAATGTGATAAGACAACATAAATGAATTAAATTAATCCACATTGGAAAGAAGGAAGTGAAACTATATTTTCAATCAACATGGTCTTATATGTAGAAAATATTAAGAAATCCACATTACCACAAAGCCAGAGCTAATAAATTAGTTCAGCTAGGTCACAGCAAATAAATAAGGAAATATTCATTAAATTTCTCTATATCGGCAAGGACCCACTCACATATGAAATTAAGAAAACAATTCCATTCACAAAAGCCTCAAAAAGAAAAAAAAATGTAGGATTAAATTTAATAAAGGAAGTGCAAGTCTTGCATATCACAAAACATTGCTGAGAGAAATGAAGGTGTAAATAGAGAAGCATTCTATGTTCATGCTCAATATTGTTAAGATGGCAATTTGCCTAAAATTAATCTATAACTTCAAAATAATCTCTATCAAAATGAAAGCAAGTGTTTAAATGGTATTTTTGTGTGTGTGTGCTTGCAGGCCATTGCAGAAATTGATGGGGTTATTTTTCTAATTGAGATGCAAAAGATGCAAAATAGCCCAATTCTGAAAAACAGTAACAAAGTTTGAGTACTCATACTTCTAACTTAAAACTTACTATAATTATGCAGTAATCAAAATACTGTGGCAGTTGCAAAAGATACATAAATCAGAGATTCAGAATTGGGAGTCCAGAAGTAAATCCTTAACATTCATAGTTAATTCATCTCCAACAAAGGTGCTGAGACAATTCAATGGGAGAATAAAAGTCCTTTTAACAAATGGTGCTAAAATAATTGGATACCCACATGTTAAAAGATGAATTTAGACCTCTACCTTATACCATACATAAAATTAACTCAAAGTGGATAACACACCTAAGAGCTGAAACTATCAAACTTTCAGAAGAATACCTAGGAAAATGATCCTTATGACCTTTTGTTAAGAGTTCTTAGATACAATGCCCTGAGCATGATCCATAAATAATAATAATAAAGCATACACATCAAGATACTATGTCAAATAGAATTAGTGAAAGTAGGCATTCTTATCTTGTTCTGGTTCGCAAGGGGAATGCTTCTAGCTTTTTCCCATTCAGTATGATGTTGCCGTGGGTATGTCATAGACTGACGGCACTTATTATTTTGACATACGTTCTCTTAATCTTTAGTTGTCATAGATGGTTCTTATTATGTTGAAGTGTGTTCCTTTGATGTCTAGAACTTATTGTGTGGTTATCCAAGTCTCTTTGTAGGTTTCTAAGAACTTGTTTTATGAGTCTGGTTGATCCAGTGTTGGGAGAATATATATTTAAGATAGTTAAGTCTTCTTGTTGAATTGAACCCTTTATCATTACGTAATGTCCTTCTTTGTCCTTTTTGATCACTGTTTGTTTGAAGTCAGTTTTCTCTGAAATTGGAATAGCAACCCCTGCTCTTTAAGACTATTTTAATTTTTATGGGAAGCAGTGGGGCAGTCTTGCTCTGTCACCAGACTGCAGTGCAGTTGTGATCATGGCTCACCGCAGCTCCCACTTCCTGCGTTCAAGCGATTCTCATGCCTCAGCCACCAGAATGGCTGGGATTACAGGTGTGCACCACAACACCCAATTAAGTTTTATATTTTTAGTAAAGATGGAGTTTTACCATGTTGGTCAGGCTGGTCTTGAACTCCTGACCTCAAGTGATCCACCCACCACAGCCTCCCAAAGTTCTGGGATTACAGGCATGAGCCACCATGCCCATCCAACTACTGCTGTCTTTTGTTTTTTATTTGCATGGTAGATTCTGCTTCCCTTTACTCTGAGCCTAAGGGTCTCATTCTATGTGAGACGCATCTCTTGAAGACAGCATATATTTGGGTCTTGCTTCTCTATCCAACTTGCTACTCTGTGCCTTTTAAGTGGGCATTTAACCTGTTTATGTTCAAGGTTAATGTTGACATGTGCTGGTTTCATCCTGTCATCATGATGTTAGCTGGTTATTATGTAGACTTGATTGTGTAGTTGCTTTTTAGTGTCAGTGAGCTATGTACTTAAGTGTGTTTTTTTGGTGGTTGGTAACAGTCTTTCATTTCCTCGTTTAGCACTCCCTTAATGACCTCTTATAAGGTAGTTCTGATAATAGTGAAATCTCTTAACATTGCTTATTGGAAAAAGATTTTATTTCTCCTTAACTTATGAAGCTTAGTTTGGCTGGATATGGAGTTCTTGTTGGAATTTATTTTCTTTAAGGATGCTGAATATAGGCCCTCAATGTATTCTGGGTTGTAGGATTTCTGCTAAAATGTTCACATGTGTGTGCACATTACCAAACAGGGGGGTATGGTGACAGTGGGCACCTGCACACTGGCAAAGCAGTCGGGATAAAGCAATATAGTTCTGGGACAGCATTTAAGCCTTGGTTCTCCCTCTAAGTCTTTCCCAGAAAGGTAAACAATGGCAAAGCAGCAATTTAGATCTAGAGCAGCAGTTAATTTCCAATATTCAATCTGAATCTTCCTCAGATCAAGAAACAGACAGAGCAGTGTGGTCTTGAGTTCTGGTGCTCACTGTAAGTCTTCTCCAGAATGGAAAGCAATAATAGGCCAGCATTTAGGTTTCAATCATAAATAAAGATCTCACACTATCAAAAAGCACCTACAAAAGCTTAAAGAGGTGGCTGTCTTCTCAAACGTGTAGGCATCAACATAAAGATACAAGGATTGTGAAAACTCAGGGAAATATGACACCACCAAAGGCAACCAAGAAGACTTCCGCAATAGACTCAGAAAAATTGATGATCTATGAAATATCTGATACATAATTCAAAACAATCAATTTAAATAAGTTCACGAAGTCACAGAAAAATATGAATAGAAAATCATATAAAATTTGAAAAACATTTTGGAAAAAAATTTGACAGAAAGATAGTAATAGTTTTTATAATGCAATTAGAGTTCTTGAAAATAAAGAATATAATTATGAATGGAAAAACTCATTGTAAAGCTTCAAAAACAAACTTGTTCAAAAAGGAAAGAATTACTGAGCCGGAAGACAGCACATATGAAATTATCCAATCAGAGAAAAAGAAAAAAACTAACTTCTGCATAATTGGAACTCCCAAAGGAAAGAAAAGAGCTTAGCAAGCATGTTTAAGGGCCAGGTGCAGTGACTCATGCCTGTAATCCCAGCACTTTGGGAGGCTGAGGTGGGTGGATCACTAGCTCAGGAGTTCAAGACCAGCATGGCAAACATAGTGAAACCCTGTCTCTACTAAAAATACAAAATTTAGCCGGGCTTGTTGACACCTACCTGTAATATCAACTACTCAGGAGACTGAGGCAGGAGAATTGCTTGAACCCGGGAAGCAGAGGTTGCAGTGAGCCAAGATTCTGCCACTGCACTCCAGCCTGGGTGATAGAGTGAGACTCCATCTGAAAAAAGAAGGAAAGAAAGGAAGAAAGAAAGTAAAGGAAGGAAGGAAGAAAGAGAAGGAAGGAAGAAAGAGAAGGAAGGAAGAAAGAGAAGGAAGGAAGAAA
>NC_045447.1:56682731-56764132 GCF_002776525.5 Piliocolobus tephrosceles | reverse complement strand
GGAAGGAAGGAAGGAAGGAAGGAAGGAAGGAAGGAAGGAAGGAAGGAAGATTCAAGAAAATAATGACTGAAAATTTCCCAAATCTGGAGAAAGAGGGCAGCATCCAGAAACAGGAAGCTATGAGGTCACCAATCAAATTCAGTCCTATGAGGAATTCCCCAAGGTACATCAGAATAAAATTAGCAAATATCAAACACACACACACAAATTGCTCAAAACAGCAAGAAAAAAGAAACATATCACATTCAATGGTGCCCTAATATGGCTTTCAGTGGGTTTTTAGGAGAAACCCTGCAGGCCAGGAATAAAAGAAGAATGCTAAATTCAAAGTGCTGAAGGTAAAAAACAACAACAACAACAACAACAAAAACATGTACACACACACAAAAAAAAACTCTTAGCCAAGAATACTGTACTCAGCAAAGCTATTCTTAAGGCAAAAAGAAGAGATTAAGACATTACCAGACAAACAAAAGTTGAGAGAATTCATCGACAGCAGACCTGTCACAAGAAATGCTAAAGAAATGGATACTAATATGTAACAAGAAAACATCTGAAGCTATAAAACTCACTGGTAAATATAAGAAACCACATTTGTAATACTCTAATTCTATAAGTGTGCAAGTAAACCATTTATATGTTAAGTATAAAGACTAGAAGACAAAAGTATTAAAGATAACAATAACTATAATAATTGGTTAAGGGATAGGCAATATAAAAATAGGTAAATTGAAACATCAAAAAATTAAAATATGGGGTGAAAATAATTTTGTTTTCAGTACTTTCCTTTGCAATCAATGTTAAGTTGATATCAGCTTAAAAAAACCTGTAATAACTCAAAGATGCTTTTTGTAATCTTCATGTTAACCTCAAGGCAAAAACCCACAATGGATACTCTAAGCAACACAGAATCAAAACATTTTACTAAAGAAACGCAGTTAACTACAAAAGAAGAGAGCAAGAAATGAATAACAGAAAAGGTCTATAAAATAACCATAAAACAAGTAACAAAATGGCAATTGTAAACCTTTACCTAACAATAACCTTGAATGCAAATAGATTATATTCTCCAATTAAAAGAAACAGTAACTACATGATTAAAAAACAGGATCCAACTGTATATTGTCTACTTGAAACTGAATTTCCTATAAAGATATGTACAGATGGAAAGTGAAGGGTTGGAAAAAGATATCCAATAGAAAACAAACAAAAAAGTAAGAAGACATTATACTTACATCACATAAAATAGATGCTAAGTAAAAAGTGATTTTAAACAGATAAGTCAGGCTATTACATAATAATACTTAGAATAATAAAGGGGTCAATATGGCAAGAGAATATAATTGGAAATATATATGCCCCAACAATAAAATACTAAAATGTAGAAAACAAATACTAATAGACCAAAAGAGAGAGATTGATTGTAATACAGTAATAGTAGGAAGCATCAACACCCTACTTTCAGCAATAGACAAATCATCCAGGCAGAAAATCAACAATGAAACATTGGAGTTAAACTGCACTCCATACCAAATGGACCAAACAGACATCTATAGAACATTCTATCCAACAGCAGAAGAAAACATATTTTTCTCAATGGCACATAGAACATTATTCAGTGTAGACCACATATTAGGTCATAAAACAAGTATTTTAAATTTTTAAAAATAAAAATTATATCAAGTATCTTTTCTGACCACAATGGAAGAGAAGTAGAAATCAGTAACTGAAGGAAAATTGGAAACTGGACAAATTTATAGAAATTAAACCATGTGCTCCTGAACAGGCGTGTCAATGAAAGAAATTCAGGACAAATGAAAATTTGTCCTGAATTCCTTAAGACAAATGAAAATGAAAATGCAACATACCAAAGCCTATGGGATACAGCAAAAGCAGTTCTAAGAGTGATGTTTATAGCAATAAACACATACATCAAAAAATTAGAAAATCTTAAATAACCTAATGATGCATCTCAAAGAGCCAGAAATGCAAGAACAAATCAAACCCAAAATTAGTAGAAGGAAAGAAATAATAAACATCACAGCAGAAATAAATGAAACTGAAACTAAAAACACAAAGAATTTAAAAAAAGTTGGGTTTTTTTTTTTAAAAGATAAATGAAATTGACAAACCTCTAGCTATACTAAGAAAAAGAGAAGACCCAAATAATTCAGACAAAAAAGGAAACATTATAACTGATATCACAGAAATACAAAGGATCATAAGAGACTAATATGAAAAACTATACATCAACAAAATGAAAAACCTAGAAGAAATAGATAGAAGCCTAACAGATTGAACTATGAAGAAATGGAAAACCTAAAAAGACCAAAAAGAGCTATGAGATCGAAGCAGTAATGAAAAGTTTTTATTAAAGTAAAGTGCAGGACCTGATGTTACTGCATCAGCAACACTGCTCGATGTTACCAAACATTTACAACAAAAAGTATGAATTATACTTAATATTTTTTAAAAAATTGAAGAGGAGAGAATATTTCCACATTCATTCTATGAGGCCAGCATTACATTGGTAACAAAACCAGACAAAGATACAACAACAACAACCAAACTACAGTCTAACAACACTGATGAAGGTAAATTTAAAAACCCTCAACAAAATACTAGTAAACCAAATTCAACAATACAGCAAAAAGCTAATACAGCCAAAGCTTCTGCCTACGTGAGGCTTATATTCTATTGGGGGATACAAGAAGTAAACAAGTAATAACAAACACATAATTTCATAGTCCAAGTGCTGCAAAGAAAGGTAAATGTTATAGAATATTATTGGCCCAACTAATTTAAGTCTAGAAATAGACAAGAGACTTAAAATGCCTTATGTGATTATAAACAAAATGTGTTTTTCCTCTATTAGAAAAACAGCAAATGTGAATTAGTTCAGAATTTTAAGAATGATGTGAGCAGAGAGAATAGTGGGAGATACGTTCATCAATTGAAAGTAAAAGGCAGCACTTCTAATGATCCTGGCATTGTCTCTGGCTCTGTGAGGAAAAGAAAATAAGGTCCTTGGGGTCAGATCAAAGCTCCTAGCTGAATTCTCTGGATACGGTTAATTCCACAGGATACTTTTTTACCATGTTACAAGAATTGTGGGCTTTTTCAGATTGATGTTAGTATGTTTTCTACCAAATATTTTCCAGAGAGGCAAATAAATGTCCTGCATTATCTACAGTTGTGTTCCACATAATTAAGATGTATGACAACTGTCTATATTTATGTGTTCCAAGAAGGCAGTCTGCCAGTTAATGCAAGAAAGAAAATGTCATTTGTTCTACATTCTGCCCACCGGACCACCCAAATCAGCTGCTCTTGGCCCTGCTCAAGACCTAGAGATCCATCGGGAGGGATAGATGGTGGTTAGGTAGCCTATACTTTCTGCTGCAGCTGAGCAAGTTTACAAAACTTTTCCAGTGAATATCAGGAACAAGTATGTTTTCCAGCAATCTCAAGTCATGCAAGTGCTTTTCTTACAGGACAAACCTAGTCTTCCTGAAACCATCTGTACCATAGCAGAGTGCAGGCCATCAGTTATTTAGCAGGCCTGTTCTAGACCACTACCTGAAAGCAGCTAAGGTTTGAAGTCATATCTGCACCAATTAAAATTATTCCTATTTTCCTTATAACTGGACAATTATAACCTTTTCCACCACCTAGCCTCAAGCAGTTTCAGGTCTTTAATTTTCTTCATCCATCAAATAGAACTAGTAATATTAGTACTCCCTTATTATCTCAGATGATTTTTATTTTTCTAGAGTAGATAACTATGTTTCAGTAACTTTAGTGTTGATTCCAGTCTATTATTGTCACCTATAAGGTAGAATGCAAACTATACAATTGCACCAAGATGTTTAGAAATACCTAGTCCCTCTGGACAAGAACTGAATATTGGGAGATGCCAATAGTTCATATGGAAAACCTGGATGGGAACTTGCTAAGACAAACATGCTTCAAGTAGATGTCAAAGTCATTGACTCCTTTCATATCTCTTGTAAGTATTTTCCTCCACACCACACCCTCTCAAGAAATGATGTTGGCTAGAGGCTGAACTATTTAAGTGAGGCTTATTTTCAGTGAGAGAAGTTATTTCTGTGACCTATATATGTCTTAGATCCAACATATACAGCTTTGAAACAATCTGAAGTTATACAATTGCCTGTCTCCCATATGAAGCTTGTGGGCTTCACAAACATAATATATTTTCTCAAGTTCCTTAAAACCAGATTGGTCTTGTTCTTTAAGTTATTTCAGCAACTCAAATGAATGTGAACAATAAACTGGAATCCTGGTGCTAGAAACCTAAAACTTTTTATTTTACCTAAGACCAAACCTGTATGTCTTTGAGGGGAGGAATATGAAGAAAGTGAAGTTTGCCATTAGAGTCTTCTCTTTTTCTATCCCCTGATAGTTGACAGTTCTCAGCCAGTTTCTTTGAAAATATGCTGTTATTCTATCCCAATTGTGAAAAAAAGAACGATAACCTAGAATTGTTTTTTGTCCCATTCCTATAGACTCTAAATTACCAACTGGTAAATGTCATCGAGTCAGTTACAAGATAGTAGAAAAGACAGAGAAAACTGCTACTAAGCAACAGAAGATATTGCTGTTTCTACTTTGTTTTCTAGGCTACTAGTGACCAATAATGTGAAATTCAAGCAAGGCCAAAGGGATATCATCTCAAGCAAAGCGGAATACTTATGCACCCCTTAGATTCCAAACAAGTTATCTACCTTATGAGATGCATGACCACCTCGAAGTTGGAAACAAATCCTACAGACCAGCTGTCGCTTATTAAGTCTTCATTTATGTCATCTAAAAATCAACTATTTGAATCACCTAGTCTTCTGTAGGGGTGTAATGTTGAATTAGAAACAGTTTGATCAATATTTGCAGTTATCTAGCCTCATGTATAAAAGTCCCTACAATGAATTACAAGGCTGGGAATGAAAGAAAAAAAAAGCCTATTGCTCTAAACATCTCTTCTTCACACTGCCTGAATATGTCGCTTTCCCTCTTTTCAGGTGTGAAATGCTACCAAATCAAGGTTCCTTTGGGTTAACAAGCCCATTTTTATAGCTAAATAACTCTAAAAGTATTCATTTAACAATTAAGTCCTTTATGGAGAGTACACAGGCTGCCTTAGTCAAATTACTTCTCTCCTAAACTCTAGTTGATATATCCCCAGAGTAATGAGTACTTTAATAGCAGAAACTTAGAAGAAAGAAGAGCAATTTCAGAATATGAAGAGAGGGCTTTAAGTAAAGACATGCTTGGGTAGGACATTAAAACAGAGGAAGGGTGTTTAGAGCAGCCAAAAGGGATGGGATAAGTGAAGAGAAAAGAAAGGTAAAGATGACAAAAGATAGGTACTTCAAAAATTGGTTCTGGACTCTCCGTACTCCCAGTTTTCAGTGTAATACTGCCTCTTGACTATTCAGATATGCTATTATCTTTTGGGCCATATCTTTAAAATGCCATAAGCTGGGAGGCTTATAAACAATAGACATTTCTTTCTCACAGATCATGAGGCTGGAAGTCAGAGGTCAGGCTGCCAACAGGGTCAGTTGTTAAGGGCCCTATTCCAAATTGTAGATGGACTACTTCTCCATGTCCTCTCACCTCGCAGAAAGAGAGCACAAGAACTTTCTGGAGCCGCCGCTTTAATAAGGACACTAATTCCATTTGTGAGGTCTATACCCTTATAGCCTAATTACTTCCCAAAGGCCCAATTCCTAATACTACCATGTTAGAGACTAGGATTTCAACATGAGTCTGGGGGAGACAGAAACATTTGGTCCATTACAAGTAGATACCAGTTAACAGATTACACAAAAGATAAAACTCAAAAGCAGCCTTACTCTCTTCATATACCATATAAACAGATCATCTCAAAATCCATCAGTTATGTGATTTTAAAATCTCCATATATTGACCAGGTGTGGTGGTTCACACCTGTAATCCCAGCACTTTCGGAGGCTGAGGCAGGTGGATAGCTTGAGCCCAGGAGCTTGAGACCAGCCTGGACAACATGACAAAACCCCGTCTCCACAAAAAACAGAAAAATAAACTGGGCCTCTGTAGTCCCAGCTATTCGGGAGGCTGAGGTGGGAGGATCACCTGAATCCAGAAGGTTGAGGCTGCAGTGAATCATGATTGCACCACAGTACTCCACCCCGGATGACAGAGTAAGACACTATCTTAAAAAAAAAAAAAAAAAAAAAAAAATTCCATGTTATCTTTATATTTCAAATTTTGGTAACAGCCAAAAGGAATAAACATTTTCTGATGATTTCAATGGTCTTACTGATTTAAAAAGAGAAAAAGTAAGTCTAAAGGCATGAGTTTGTAAAGGTGGGTTGTCAGTACAGGAGTCAAATTTGGGGGCATTATCTTAATTCACTGTCTCACGCTTACGTTACTCAGACCATTATTCTAGTCAGCCAAGGCCAAAAATGAACATATTTTCAGACTCAAGTACAAACCATCTTTCCTTGAATATTCTAGAGGTTTGACAGGCCTCCAAAGAAGCTCTACCTAAGTGTATGGGAGGCCTAAGAAAATCAGTCTTTTACCAGATTCAAGAGTCAAATGAAGGTGTTTTAACTCTATTACTTACTCTGCAGTTCAAATACATTTGCCAAGGGATTATTTATAGTTGTAGACAACAAAAAGATGATCTGTAAACTGCCTGTGGTGAGAGTTGCTTTAAGAATCACCAACCTGGGTGGAGGGAGCCGCATGGTGACGCTCAGCAGTGCAGTGACTCAGCAGGCTGAGAGAGAGCTCCAGCGAGTTCTGTGTTCATAGCAGCTCTGCCCCCACAGCCTTGCCACATAACCCTGGGCAGTCTTTTAACCTGTTTCAGATGTAATTTCCTCCATAGTTTGTGAGTTAATCAGCAACTCTTGGAAAGAAATACTAAATCAAATAATTTGTAAACAAAAGGTTTTATAGAGTACAGCAAATAACACATAGCAAGGCTTTAAGTCCTGATAGCATGAGTGAATCAGCTCCAAATCACTTATCCTACCCTATCAAAGGTAATCATCGGGCAGTTTTTAACAGATGCTCACATCTACTGTCCAGCCAAGCCTTCCCAGCCACTCTCAATTATAAAATTTGAAGATCTTAAAATTGGTATCTGAGTCTGTATCCCAAACACATCAAATAGGAGTCTGGAATTTACAAGTTTTCCTAGGGCCTGATGACAATGCTTGCTTAGTGCCTTCCGTGCACACTAGACCTGGAGCCAATGAGACCCAGATACAGCAGCTGACTAGAAACCCATATTCCCGCCAAGGGAGGTAGAAAAGTTTCAAAACCAGTTTCAAACAGGAGGGAACCAGTTTCAAAACGGATGTTTCAGGGTTGGGGCATTAATTTCCCCTTTAGTTTCTGGAGAGAGCCCAGGAAACACATTTTAAAGACAATATAACCTTCATCATATATGGCCAGTATAGAAGAATCACCTTTCAATCTACCATTTTGACCTAAACCCTAATCTATGTCAGTCCTTCATCTGCCCTTTCATGTCCTCAACTTTGAGGCTGGGTCAATTGCTGCTTCTTGTATCCCTATTTTTTCTACAATTTATAGGACTCTGGGAAAAAAATATCTGAGTAAAAACAATATTCTGTAATTGTTATGGTCTACCTGGATTTTCCCACTGTGATCCAGCATCCTGATTTCAATCATCAGTCCAAATTCACATCTATGTCAATGCCCAGAGGTTCTCTAGTGGTGGTTGTTTTTAATCATGACTTTGTGAAAATGAAGAAATTATCTGAAAATGCCTTTATTTGCATTATGGAATGAAAACTGTGTTTATGCAATTTATTGTATAGCTAACTTGAGGATACTCACATGCAATTAATAGTGGGAGGTTTAGAATACACATTCAGCTCCTCTACATTAAGAGGTTAATGAAAACCTTTTGCCAGCATTTCAAAAGTGGTATTAGTTCTAATTCACCATGGTGTTTTCTCTCCATGCCACATGTAGGCCCTGCTTACCCTCGTTTGTGGGCCCCATGCTGTGTTTATTCATACTAGTCTAGGCTGAACAAACATGTTTTCCTTTTAATAACAGTACTTATTTGTAGTCTCTTTATGAAAACTGCTTAAAGTACTAGCTTTAATAATTGTATTTCCAGATAGGATTTTTCTCCCCTGAACACACTCTGGAGAACATCTGCCACTAATTAGTCTTTATATTTTTTACTTGATCCTATAGTTCATCTCCCACACCTGAGTGCCACATGCAATTGGTGCTGGGCATGAGTTCTGCATAGTTCTGTGATGGAAGCCATAGTTCAACTCTGATCCCTTTCACTGAGAAAAAACAGCTTCTGGAAGGAGGTTACAGGTCAAGAATGTGCTCACTCACTTTGTGAAAAAATGGACACAAAAACTTCATCTCTATACCACAATTAATATCCCTTTCATCTATAGCAACTCAGGGAAGCTACTACTTAACCACGGCCTATCCAAAAGCATAATTGCTAACATCAGCCCAGGAACCTCTTTCTCCTACTATTCTCTTACTCATTCAGCATCCAAGGTTCATTCATTCCTTCAAAAATATTTGAGCACTTATTATATGCCAGACACTGGGCTAGGCACTAGTTTAATTAAGATGTTTACCACTACTTTACTCCATCTAGATGTGACCCAGCTATGCCCTTGAATATCTACACCAGATAGTATCACCTGTGAATTGTCTGCGAACTTCAGACATGGTGTTTTAGATTGCTGGTCACTCTCAGGAGGTTCAGGCTTCAACTTTCCAGTTTCAGACCAAGCTTGTTCTTTCCTTGAGGGAGTTCAAGGCATGGTCTTGATTAAAGACTTTCAGAAAGAGTTCAGACAATTGAGAGTTAAGAGCAGCTTTAACCAAAACCTCTGGGCTGCTTACCTACTCAAGGTTTCTTCAAGTGTGTCTTTCTGACTCAGGTTGTTACAACACCCTCTCATCTTCCTTCAACCCTCCAGCTCCCCATCTGTTCTCCAGAGGAAAAGCTCTTTTTTTCTTTACATCTATCTCTATGGCTTTAGGTCAAACCACTAACATCATAGCTACCTACCACCGGGAGCCCATATTGCCCTTGGCAATAAGCAATTCTGGCATCCCTGGTGCTTTTCCCTCAAGACTTTATTTATCATTCTTGCTTCAGGTCAAAACCGCTTAAGTTATAACTTCTTTACAATCCTTAAGCTTAACTTAGCTCTATCCCTAAGTAACTCTCACCTCTTTCCTCTCTCTAGTTTGCACTATACTCACTAAAAATATCTTCGATTTTCTATCCTTCCTTCTAATGTTTGCTGAACTACAAAGAGAAATGGTTTGCAGTGTCCAGAAAGAGAACACAAAAGGGGAACATTTATAAACACACACTTAGCCCCATCCAGGGAAGAGCATGCCCAGAAGAGCCAACAAGCCTGGTTTAGTGTTTATGGTAGTGGTTCCTTATGCTAGTGGTTCCACTTATGCTAGTGGTTCCTATTACAAGCTTACCAAGCAGTCTCCTGGTTTTAGCTTGCCTGTCCACATATTCTTTCCCACGGTGCAGATCATCTGACAAAAGTATATCAATTTGCTTAGAAGCTAAATTTCTTCTTATAAATGTATACATTATTCTGGTTAGTTCACTCTTTAACAAGTTTTATTAGTGTAGCTCATCTTCTAGAACAGATCACTTTTGAAAAACAAACACATTTCTAGACATGAATTTTTTTGTCCCCAACTTCAGACTTTTAGAGACTCATAAAGGTATACAGTTATCTGGGTTAAATGCTCAACTTGGCTATATCCCTAGGAGTGCCTTAACTCACAAATAGGCACCTGAGTTCTTTATGTCTTGTTTTCAACCTCTATTTCCACAAAATTATGAACTCAAAGACACAAATATATACATATATATCTCAATGATTTTTCTGTTAATTTCATTGGAACGTATTACTTAAATTGTCTTTGAGTTCATCTTTTTAAAATTCCTTATAATGACTAATATTAGCATCTCTAAAGTCCTGAGTCATTTTACATTGCCAATAGTTTAATAAATTTGTGAAAGTATTGGTTTCTTCACAAAGTCTGGGATGTCCCCAAATTTTAAGCCAAGAATTCCTCTGAGGAACCCATTAACATTTTATTAAGGAAAAATCAATGCACTGTTTCCTGCTAGCAAGCATAATATATTTCTAATTACCTCTTCTTTATTTTCTTAAATCTCCTGTCTTTCCAGATTATTGCTTGAAAACTATCTTTCTTCAGGGCATCATCAATTAAGTTAGATTGGCCTACCTCAGCAGGCATCCTCATATTGGACTTGTCTTTTTTAGCTGTTGATTTTTCTCCGAACCTACTACATTTATTGAATTCTTCCTACATAATGTCTTTTGAAAACCCTTTATCCATAAAGATTCCAGCTTTTTGTTGTCTTTTAGGAATTGCCAAAATTAAAGATTTTTGTGCTTGTATAATTCATGTTTGACTATTCCAGTCTTTACTTTACTTTTAAATACTTCTACTTCCTCCCTCCCCCTTGTTATCTCACTGGTCTAATCTGTGCAGTAAGATGAAGGCATAAATATCTGAATTATAGACTTAGGTGTAGACAGAAATACCTACTGATATCACACCATGCCTGATTCATTGTTTCTGTGGACACACACATACACACACACACACACACACACACACACACAATGAAAGGTAAGGAGTATCAAAGAAGTCCCTGAAGGTAGCCGCACCTATGCTGGACTTTTAAGAAGATTGTTTTTACTGCATTTGGGTAGACTACATCAAAGTTCTGTCAGATTATCACTTAGTAGGCCAGGTGCAGTGGCTCATGCCTATAATCCTAACACTTTGGGAGGCCAAGGCAGGAGGAATGCTTGAGGCCAGGAATTCGAGACCAGTCTGGGCAACACAGTGAGACCCCATCTCTACAAAAAATACAAAAATTAGCTGGGGATAGTGGGATGTGCACACAGTCTCAGCTGCTTGGGCGGCTGAGGCAGGAGGATTGCTTCAGCTCAGGGGCCAAGGCTGTAATGAGCCATGATCACACCACTGCACTCTGGCCTGGGTGACAGAGTGAGAGCCAAGCTGGAAGTGGCAAGATCATAGCTCATGACTCATTTTACCTAAAAAAAGAAAAAAACAAACAAAAACCACTCTTAGTAGACTTCTAATCAGTCTCCATAATATACATAGATTTATATTTTTTAAAACACAACTTTGGCCTTGCAATATGATGGTGATTTGAATCCTTCCTGTCTCCCTTTCATGCAGAAAGTGAAACTCTTGAGATAAGAACAAACGCTCTTCTACGTCCAGCCTTTTCATACCTCTGGACCCCTTATACTTTCTCTGAAGCTTCTTCTCCCAGAGCCTGTTTACTCCATATATTCCAGCTCTAAAAAGCTACTAGCTGCTAGTATTCCCAAATGGCCTTGGACCCCTAAACTTGTTGTTCCCTCCAAGTATAATTCCCTTTCCTATTTTACCCTGCAAGTTTATTCATTTCTTCAAAGCATATTTTGTGTCCCTTCCTCTGCTTAAGACTTTCCAGAATCTACAGTGACTACAGTCCTTATTTTGTGCTCCCATTATACTTTATAGAGACCAAGCCAAGAATTCCTCTGAGGAACCCATTAACATTTTAACATCTACCAGGACCTTTGTAACTATTTTATTCATTTGCTTACATTATGTGTCCCATTTTAAGTCTCTAAGCTCCTTGAAGGGTCCATATGTTCATGCAAATCACATTTTACTCAGAATTCATGAAAGTGTCTTCGAATATAGACATACAGAACTCCACAAAATTGTATTTGTTAATACCACAAGGCAAACATTCCACTGATTCACAAGCGTGAATCTGGAATTTGTTTTGGAGCAATGTAGAATGAACCTATTCTTTAACAATCTTTGTTCAATTCTTTCTGTGCTTAAAATTATTCATTAGTAAAGTTATTAGTAGAAACTATGAACGTGGTCAAGAAGCAAGGTATACCCAGCTGGTGTAGGTGACTCATGATCCAATAATAACCCTGTGTTCTCACCAGCAGAGCAGGTGATGCAGTACAGTCAACATACTAACAGACAACACTCACGCACATACACACATGCTTTCTAGGCTCCCCATTCAGATTTGTTTATAAGATGACATCAAAGTGCAAAACGTTAAGCATACCATTTATCAAAGTAGAATTTCTGAATTTAGCAAAATTCATCTCATCTAGCAAAGAGATATTTGACTGGAAAACACAAGTTAAAATTTTCCAACAGTCTGATTCTCTGGAGATCTAGTGATAAAGGGGATCAAGAATAACATAGTATTATGAAACATTCTTGAAGTGGTCAGAAATCATGAAAACTTTGCCCAACATTACTTTTTACATAATATGCTTGGGTTTTCTGCCCCCACCCCAATCTCATCTTGAATTGGAATCCCATAATCCCCATGTGACAAGGAAGAGACCAGGTGGAGGTAATTGAATCATGGGGGCAGTTTCCCCCATGCTGTTCTCATGATAGTGAATGAGCTATGAGATCTGATGGATTTTTTTTTTTTTTTTTTTTTTTGAGACAGAGTCTCACTCTGTCACCCAGGTTGGAGTGCAGTGGCTGGATCTCAGCTCACTGCAAGCCCCGCCTCCTGGGTTCACGTCATTCTCCTGCCTCAGCCTCCCAAGTAGCTGAGACTACAGGTGTCCACCACCATGCCCAGCTAATTTTTTGTATCTTCCCTACTTCACTAGGCACTTCCTCCTGCCACCTTCTGAAGAAGGTGGCTTACTTCCCCTTTGGCTTCCACCATAATTGTAAGCTTCTTGAGGCCTCCCCAGCCATGCTGAACTGTGAGTCAATTAAATCTCTTTCCTTTATAAATTACCCAGTCTCAGGCAGTTCTTTATAGCAGTATGAAAATGGACTAATACAGCAAATTGGTACCACAAAGTTGGGTGGTACAACTAAAAAAAAACTGAAAATGTGGAAACGACTTTGGAACTGGATAACAGGCAGAGATTGGAGCTGGTTGGAGGGTTCAGAAGAAGACAGCAAGATGTGGGAAAGTTTGGAACTTCCTAAGAGACTTGTTGAATGACTTTGACCAAAATGTTGATAATGATATGGACAAAGAAATCTTGGCTGAGGTGGTCTCAGATGGAGATGAGAAAGTTGTTGGGAACTGGAATGAAGGTGACTCTTTCTATGCTGTAGCAAATAGACTGGCGGCATTTTGCCCCTTCCCTAGAGATCTGTGAAACTTTGAACTTGAGGGAGCTAATTTAGCATCGCTGGTAGAAGAAATTTCTAAGCAGTAAAGTATTCAAGAGGTAACTTAAGTGCTCCTGAAATATTAAGTTTTATGCATTCACAAAGATATGGTTTGCAATTGGAACTTATATCTGAAAGGGAAGCAGAGAATAATATGTTCCAAAACTTCACAGCTGACGATGCAATAGAAAAGAAAAATCCATTTCCTGAGGTGAAATTCAAGCTGGCTACAGAAATTTGCATAAGTAGAGAGAAGCCAAATGTTAATCACCAAGACAATGGGATAAATGTCTCCAGGGCATGCCAGAGATCTTCATGTCAGCTCCTCCCATTACTGGACTGGAGGGCTAACAGGAAAAAAATGATTTCATGGGCCAGGCCCAGGGCCTTGCTGCTCTGTGCACTCTCAGGACTTGGTGCCCTGTATCCCAGCCATGGCTAAAAGGGGCCAATGTGTAGCTCAGGCTATTGATTCAGAGGCTGTAAGTCCCAAGCCTTGGGGGCTTACACATGGTATTGGGCTTATAGGTACACAGAAGTCAAGAATTGAAGTCTGGGAACCTCTGTCTAGATTTCAGAGGATGTATGGAAACACCTGGTTGTCCATGCAGAAGTTTGCATCAGGGGTGGAGCCCTCATAGAGAGTCTCTGCTACAGCGATACAAAAGGGAAATGTGGGATCAGAGCCCACGCACAGAGTCACCACTGGGACACTGCCTAGTGGAGATGTAAGAAGACAGCCACCATCCTCCAGACACCAGAGTAGTAGATCCACTGACAGCTTGTACCATGTGCCTAGAAAGCACACAGATACTTGATCCCAGCCTGTGAAAGCAGCTGGGAGTGGGACTGTATCCTACAAAGCCACAGGGGCAGAGCTGCCCAAGACCATGGGAGCCTACTTCTTGCATCAATGTGACCCAGATGTGAGACATGGAATCAAAGGAAATAATTTTGGAGTTTTAAGATTTAATAGCTGCCCTGCTAGGTTTCGGACTTGCATGGGGCCTGTGGCCCTTTTGTTTTGGCCAATTTCTCCCATTTGAAATGGGTATGTTTTCCCAATGCCTCTACCCCTATTGTATCTAGGAAGTAGATAACTTGCTTTTGATTTTACAGGCTCACAGGCAGAAGGAACTTGCCATGTCTCAGGTGAGACTGTGGACTTGGACTTTTGGGTTGATGTTGGAATGAAGGAAGACTTGGGGGACTGTTAGGAAGATAAGATTGATCTTGAAATGTGAAAGGGACATGAGATTTAAGAGAGTCCAGGGGCAAAATGACACGGTTAGGCTTTGTGACCCCACCCAAATCTCATCATGAATTGAAATCCCCATAATCCCCATATGTCAAGGGAGAGATCAGGTGGAGGTAACTGAATAATGGGGGCAGTTTTCCCCATGCTGTTCTCATAATACTGAGTGAGTTCTCATGAGATCTGATGGTTTTATAAGGGGCTCTTCCCCTCTTCACTAGGCACTTCTCCTTCCTGTCCCCTGTGAACAAAGTACCTTGCTTCCCCTTTGCCTTCCACCATGATTCTAAGTTTCCTGAGGCCTTGCCAGCCAAGCTGAACTGTGAGTCAATTAAACCTCTTCCCTTTATAAATTACCCAGTCTCAGGCAGTTCTTTATAGAAGTATGAAAATGAACTAATACACCATTATCGGTTAAGTTCAACTATAACTTTTTATAACCAGTTCTTATTTCTTTGAAATTATGGTAATAATAATGTGATTGTGGGAGCAAGGACGGTGTTATTTCTGTCTTTGATTCCCCCCAAAATAGAAGTGTACTTGTATATTATAGTCAATATATATACTTACTATATACATAAAATATATCATTATCACTTTGTTTCATAAATATAGATGAATATCTTTACAGATATTCATGATTCTAAGTGTAATATAAACAGACTCTCCAATAAAAACTCTTAACTGGAAAAGAACACCAAATAAGGGACAAACTAATCTAAATTAGAATATACTATTTTTTCAATTTTAAATTTCTTTTTAAATATCAGAATTTTATCAGTATTTTATCTAGTTTACTCAGCTTAGATCAGATCATATCTTTTTCTTTTTGGGGTTTAGTAAATTATTTAGGCTTTCCTCACATTTATGGCTTTTTTTCTCCCAAAATGGGGTATTTCCACAATTTTCTTTCCTTCTCTTTGCTTTCTTCCTTGTTAAAAATTATCTCAGACTCAGATTTCTCAAAGAACTAAAACTAGAACTATCATTCAATCTAGCAATCCCACTACTGGGTATCTACCCAGAGGGAAATAAATCACTATATCAAAAAGACACTTGCACTCATATGTTTACCACAGCACTATTCACAAAAGCAAAGATATGGAATCAACCTAAATGTATCCGTCAGTGGTGGAGGAAATACACACACACACACACACACACACACACACACACACACACACACACCCTGTAATACTACTCAGCCATGTAAAAGAATGGAGTCATGTCTTTTGCAGCAATGTGAACAGAACTGGAAGCTGTTATCTCCAAGGAAATAACTCAGAAACCAAATACCACATGTTCCGACTTATGAGTGGGAGTTAAGCAAAGCAGTGGATACAAATGAACATATAGAGTGGAATAACAGACATTGGAGACTACAAATGGTGGGAGGGGGATAAGAGTTGAATAATTATCTACTGAGTACAATGTTTCCATTCAGGTGATGGGTATACTAAAAGCCCAGACTTTACCATAAACATAATATATGCATGTAAGAAACCTGCAATTGTACCTCAATATATAAAAATTGTAAAAATTAAAAAGTCAAAAGCAATTTTCAAAATGTCAAGAAATTATCTCAGACTGAAATTAATCATTGTATTGCCAGAAACAAATGTTGGAATGTATGTAGAGAAAAGGCGACACTTGCACATTCTTGGTGGGAATGTAAATTGGTATAGCCACTGTGGAGAACAGTTTGGAGGTTGCTTAAAAAACTAAAAGTAGAGCTACCATATCATCCATCAAATCCACTGGTAGGTATGTACCCAAAAGAAAGATAATCAGTATATCAAAGAGATATCTGCACTCCCATGTTTGTTGCAGCTCTGTTCACAGTAGCCAAGAATTGGAAGCAACTGAACTGTCTATCAACAGATGAATGGGGCCGGGCACAGTGGCTCACACCTGTAGTCCCCGCACTTTAGGGGGCCCAAAGCAGGTGGATCACTTGAGGTCATGAGTTTGAGACCAGCCTGGCCAACATGGTGAAACCCCGTCTCTACTAAAAATATAAAAATTAGCCAGGCATAGTGGCGCACACTTGTAATCCCAGCAACTCAGGAGGCTGGCACAGGAGAATCCCTTGAACCTGGGAGGTGGAGGTTGCAGTGAGCCAAGATTGCACCACTGCACTCTAGCCTGGGTGACAGAGCAAGACTCGTCTCAAAAAAATAAATAAATAACAGATGGATAGATAAAGAAAATGTGGTACTTACACACAATGGAGTACTATTCAGCCATAGAAAACTGAGATCCTGTAATTTGCAACAACATGGATGGAACTGAAGGTCATTGTATTAAGTGAAATAAGCCAGACACAGAGAGACAAATGTCACATATTCTCACTTATCTGTGGGATCTAAAAATCAAAGCAGTTGAACTCATGGAGACAGACAGTAAAAGGATGGTTACTAGAGGCTAGGAAGGGTAGCCTCTAGGGGACTACAGGGAAGGTGGAGATGGCTAAGAGTTACAAAAAAAAAAGTTTGGAAAGAATGAATAAGACATAATACTTCATAACACAACAGAGGGATATAGTCAATAGTAATTTAATTATACATTTTAAAATAACTAAAAGGGTATATTTGGATTGTTTGTAACACAAAGGATAAATGGTTGAAGGGATACCCCGTTTTCCATGATGTGATTATTATACATTGCATGCCTATATAAAAATATCTCTTATGCTCCATAAGTATATATGCCTAGTGTATACCAACAAAAAATTAAATTTGAAAAATAATTTTATTGCCAAAAGTATATTCCCAACTTTTTTTTTTTTTTTTTTTTTTTTTTTTTTTTTGAGCAGAGTCTTGCTCTGTCACCCAGGCTGGAGGACAGTGGCATAATCTTGGCTCACTAAAACTCCCACATCCCTGGCACAAGCAATCCTCCCACTTCAGCCTCCCTAGTAGCTGGAACCACAGGTGCACACCACCATGCCCAGCTAATATAAATAAATAAAATTAGCTCTTATCACATAATAAAGACAATGTCTGTCAGTCCCCAAATGGAATATGTCTATTGGGAATATATACTTTATAAAGAATTCCTTAATTCAATGTAAATATAAATACAAAAATGAATTGTATTAGATAGTTTAAAGAGGCATTTCAAGTAAGAATGAATTTAATACAAGGAATTAATGCTTACAGAAGTAATGGAAGGTCTGTGGGACAAAGGTCAGGGGAAGAGACTGCTGGGTTTTAGGAGGTTAAGAAACTATAGACATTTGAAGAAATTGCCACTAATGAACTCAGCTGATGGTAGCACTGAATTAGAGATTTGCCATCTGCCTACCATTGCCAGATAATAAAATGGTCTCTCTTCCATGTTCCAAATGTCACGCTAGTATCTTCTGTTGAAATAAGCAAACTTTAGAATCCTACTAGTCAGGGCTTATTACCATTAACAAGCAAAGGACCAGAAACCAATGCAAGACCTTTCCTCTGAGCTATCTGGGAGAGTATTGCCTAATAAAATATTTGTTTCTTTTTTAATTGGAGAGATGAGGTAGTGCTTTTTTTAATGGTTGCAAATTATTTGACACTTCTCCCATCAACAGGTGGGGTCTATATCCTCTCCTTATTCTAGATTCTTGGAGTCCTGTGGCTGCTTTGAAAATACACTGGCAGAAGTAAAGGCATGTGAGTCGTGCAACAAGGCCAAAAAGACAACAGAGCTTCCATGTGGCTTTCTTGGATCTTTTGGTCTCAAGACTCCATCTTAGAATCCAGCCACAATGTTGAGAGAAGTCCTGTGTGACAGTCTCAGCTAAGTCCAGCTCTGAGTCATCCTACCCTAGGCATCAAACATGCAAGTAATGAAGCCTTTATATATGTGCCCGCAGTGCTTCACTCACCCTCACTATATGAAGCCTGAGACATCCTGGGGCTGAGTCAAGCCATCCCTTCAGTACTATGTCTGAGTTCCTAATCCATAGAATTGGTAAGTTATTATAAAACGGTTATTTTACACTACTAAGTTTGGGGTGGTTTATAATTCAATAATAGTTACCGAACAACTCCTGAAAAAAATGAGACAAAAAAAATTGAGATGGATGGAGACTTAGAAGCTGAGGAATTCATCCTGAGTATGCCTATTTAAAAGTTATCCCAATGACCTGACAGATGAGACGTATGCACGAAGTTATACAATTAGGCTTACAATTATCTGTTACAAATCTGAGGTATTCGTCTTCCTCCATTTTACCCCTTCCTTATAGAATCTTAACTCTGGAGCCTAAAACTTCAGAGAGAGCAGATTTGGGTCTTCTTTGCCCATTCCCGTATCTTCACCCAAATTACACAGATGAAGGGCAATTTGAATCTTTAACAATTATAGTATTCACAGAAACTGCACAACTTTATCACATTAATTAACTCTCATCCACATACTCCCAGAGGAGAAGAAGGAGCAAAAAATCCAATTACAGAATCCATTTACTGAACAAAACTGAGTTTCTTGTAAGTGGAGCCTATCGTATTTTTCTAAACCCTTCCCTTGAGTTTGGCAATTCACAGTTATAACACCTTCTTATGACTAAGTTTCTCTTCTGTTACTTCATCTCACTTTATATACAGATGTTCTCTTTGATTTTCATCTCTTTGTTCCTTTTGCTCTGCCATCAAAAGTGACAGCTAGAATAAGCTTTTATGTGACATTGTATGTTTTGAGCACCTAGGGATTATATCCATTTATTATTCTGTTCTGCATTCATTAGCACCATCACTCTTTTCTCTATATATTTGAGTATCCAGTGTGTATAAATTCTAGTTTGGTCCTATAGCAAAAGATAGAAGTACAGAAAGACATAGTCTCTTAATTGTAAGGTACTTACTTTCTGATAAAAATAGGAATGTCATAGATATAATAGCATAAATTTTTAAATAGAAAAACACAAGAAAAGAAAAACAAAGCTGATATAATTTTGAAACAATAAAAATAGTTATATCATTTAGGCTCAACTGTAGGACATAGTAGGACCTCTGTGGCTTCAATTAACAGCCCAGGAAGAATTGAGCTTGAGTTCCCATTTCCTTTCCCATGACTTTCTTGAGCAACTAACTTGTGTCAATTAGTATACTTGGAAGTTTATATTTTTATTTAACTGACTCAGTACTTAAGTTGCCACTTTCAATGTTCGGAAGTGATCCAAAAATAGATCAAATAAAGACAATAAATTTGAGAGTTTGTTCAAGATAAAGGAGAAGGGTTGGTTCAAAGGCAAACAATTTTGGAGTGACAGTGCTACACTTACAGGTGATAAATCAAAAGCAGAATCTTGGTCCAATACCAACTATGTAACAGAAACTGTGTTAAACCTGGAGATAAAAGATGGTTAGGCTGGGTGTGGTGGCTCACGCCTGTAATCCTAACACTTTGGGAGGCTGAGGCGAGTGGATAACCCAAGGTCAGCAGTTTGAGACCAGCCTGACCAACATGGCAAAACCCTGTCTCTACTGAAAAAAAAATACAAAATTAGCTGGGCTTGCTGGTGCATACCTTGTAATCCCAGCTACTAAGGTGGCTGAGGTAAGAGAATCGCTTGAACCCAGGAGGTGGAGGTTGCAGTGAGCTGAGCTCGCACCCTGGGCAACAACAAGAGTGAAACTCCATCTCCAAAAAAAATAAAAAATAAAAAATAAATTTAAAAAAGATGGTTAATCCACAGCCCCTACCTACAAAGTTATAGATACCATGATACTATGAGATAGATATAAATATATATAAGGTCAAGTAGATATTCAAAAACAGAAAAGTCTAGCCCCAGAACACAGATAAATAGGACAGGTACAAAATGTATTCAATGACCCAAACAGCTGTGAAATAGTTTAGGACAGTACTGTATTCTCTAAAAGTAAACTAGCTAATATAAAACCCATGGATACTAATAACATATGTGAATATCAAAAACATTATGTGTAACAAAATAATAAAGGTATAAATTAGTAAATGCATATGATTCCATTTATAAGAAATTCAAGAACGGGAAAACTAGTCTATGTTGAAGGAAATCATAACAGTGGTTCTTCTGTATTGACTGGAAAGAAGTACAAATGTATTTTCTTGGGCAATGAAATATTTTGTATCTTGTTTGAGTGTTGGTTATAAAGAAGTATATATTTGTCAAAACACATTAAATTGTTCACTCAAGGTCTCAATCTATTAGTCTCTGCTTTATGCTTGGCCTCTCGGCCTCTCAGTTCTGGGCACACTACCTTAGCAAATTCCTTAAGGGTAAGTGCTGTAGAGAGTCCTTTATTCATCACAGTGCATTTCCCTTCTATCCAATAACTGAGTCCCTCAAGTCCTGAAGGATATGACAGCTCAGCAATACCTTCAAAAAATCCATGTTGTATTACTATTATCATTGTATCCTCCTGTTTCTATTTTGTTTTATCAAGATACAAGCTAGTCCATCCCATCTAGAAGTAGAGCTCTAAAATAGACTTTTTAATGTTTTGCCAACTGAGGAGCCATATGGAAAAAGATAAAATTGAATCTGTTCTTCACACCACACACCTGTGTGAATATCAAGAGAATCAGAATAAGAAATCACATAAGCAGTAGGAAAAAACATGGATGAATTTCTTTATAATAAACCAAGGGTAGATGAAACTTTCCTTTGACTCTAAAGTATTATAAAACAACTTGATAAATTTGACTACATAAACATTAAGAACACAAAAAGTTACATTATAAAACACTATATACAAAGAAAAAAGAAATAATGAACTGATAAAAATGTTTGTAATTATATCAGTTTTCATATCCTTAATAATGTAAAGCACTTCTAATAATTAAAAGAAAATATTCAAGCATGTAATACAAACATTTGTCAGGTAATGTGAAGAGAGACCACACAAGAAAAAATTAGGAAGACATTAAATATATATACACACATGTATGCATGTGTGTATGATGCTTACTCTCATTTATAAGTAGGAAAATGGAGATCTTAAACTGTATTATGTAGATTTAGTTTTAATACTAATATTAGCATTTTTATTTTTAAACTATGTTATGTTTCTGTTTTTAAAGTATGTTGTAGGATAAAGTGAAAAATTATGTTAATAATGCCAATAAAAACAAGAATTTTCAATTTGAGAAAAAAATAAGAATAAGAAAAATAAAATTTCACATCTTAATATTGAATTGGAAATATTAAGGTAAAAATATTTTATCTCTTTCATTTTAAAAATACATATTGCCTGTTTCTGTCTACTAGAAAGGCCTCAAATCTGTGGCAACTTAGGAGCAATGAGCACCCCTAGCATACGGGTTGTGGTCTCTAATACTAATTCTCTACTTAAAGGAAAAAAATACTCGAGAGTTTTTCAATCTGAAATGAAAGGAAGTTAGTAACATAAGAACATAGAAAAGTATAAAACTCACTGGTAAAAGTATGTAGTCAAATTCAGAATACTCTGATACTTGAATGATGGTGTATAAATTACTTATAGCTCCAGTATAAAGGCTAGAGGAAAAAAAATTTAAAATATAGCTATAATAATGTATTTATGGATACACAATATAAAAAGATGTAAATTGTGACATCAAAAGCATACAATGAGGGGGAAGGGTAAAGTTGTGGTATGTAATTACTATTGTTATAAACTAAAAATAGTTACAGTAAGACATTTTAGGTAAGTCTTTTATAACCACAAAACAAAAACCTATAGTAGATATATGAAAGATAAAGAGAAAGGAATCAAAGGGAAACCACTACAGAAAATCATCAAATCACAAGGAAGAAAAGCAAGACAGTAAGAAAGGAACATAGAGTCCACAAAACAGCCAGAAATTTTAAGCAACAATAATTAATAAGCAACAATAAATTCTTATTTATCAATAATTACCTTTAATGTATATGGGTTAAATTCTCCAATCAAAAGATAGGGAGTGGCCAAACCAATTAAAAAAACAAACTAAATAAATGTTGTCTACAAGAGACTCACTTCTGCTTCAAGAACCATAGACAAAGTTGAGAGATGGCAAACAGCATCCCATGCAAATAGAAAAAGAGCAGGGGTAGCTATACTTGTATCAGCCAAAATACACTTTAAGTTAAAAAGTGTAAAAACAATAAAAAAAAAAAAGGATATTTAATAATGATAAAATCGTCGACTATTTAAGGAGATATAACAATTGTAAATAATATGCACCAATGATAGCACCTAAATGTGTAAATATTAATGGATCTGAAGGGAGAAACAGACAGTGATGCAATAATAGTAGTAGGCTTGAACATCCTACTTCTAACAATGAATAGGTAATCCAAACAGAAAATCAGTAAGAAAATACTGGACTTGACCAACACTTTGGAACAAATAGACATAACAGACATATACAAAACATTCCATCCAACAGCAATAGAATATACGTTGTTCTCAAGCACACAGAAAACATTGTCCAGGCTAAGTCATATGTTAGGCCATAAAACAAGCCTTAGCCAATCTAAGAAAACTGAAGATATATCGAGTAACTTTTCTGACCAAAATAATATGAAATTAGAAATCAATAACAGGAAGATTTTTAGAAAATTCACAAATATATGGAAATTACATAACACATTCCTGAATAATCAATGGGGCAGAGAAGAAATTAAGAGAAAAATTTAAAAATAATATCTTGAGACAAACAAAACTGAAAACAGAACCCACTAAACTTGTGGATTCTGCAAATGCAGTTCTAAGAGGGAAGTTTGTAGCAATAAACACCTACATAAAGAAAAAGAAAGATGCCAAATAAACAACCTAACGTTATACTTCAAGTAACTAGTAAAAGAAGAATAAACTAAGCTTGAATTTAGTAGAAAGAAGGAAATAAAGATCAGAAGAGAAAAAAGGTGAAATAGAAACTAGAAAAACATTAGAAAAGATCAACGAAACCAACAGTTTTTTAAAAAGATAACCGACATTGACAAATCATCAGCTAAAGACTCAAATAAATAAAATCAGAAATGAAAGATAACATTACCACTGATACCACAAAAATACAAAAGATCATGAGACTACTATGAACAAGTATATGCCAACGAATTAGATAACATAGAAGAGATGAATGTTCTAGAAACATACAAACTACCAAGATGGACTCATGAAAAAATAGAAAATTTAAGTAAACCTAAAATTGGTAATATTAAATTAGTAAATAAACTCTCTCAACAAAGAGAACCTCGAGATCGGATGGCTTCAGTGATGAATTCTACCAAATATTTAAATAATGAATGTCAATACCTCTAAACTTCTTCCATAACAATGGAAGAAGAAGGAGCATTTACAAACACATTTTATGAGACCAGCATAAACCTGCCACCGATGCCAGATAAGGACAATATAAGAAAAGAAAATTACAAGCCAATATCCAAAATTAAAAGTCAGTTAAGGAAAACTATAAGAAAAGAAAATTCAAGCCAATATTTCTGATGAATATAGTTGCAAAATACGATCAAACCAAGTTCAATAATGCATTAAAAGGATCGTATGCCATGACCAAGTGATATTTGTTCCTGGGTTACAAGGATATTTCAACATATGCAAATCAATAAATGTGTTATGCCACATTAGCAGAATAAAGGACAAAAATTATATAGTCATCTCAAAAGATACAGAAAAAGCATTTGACAAAATCCAACTACATTTCACGATCTTAAAACTGTCACAAATTAGGTATATAAGGAATGTTCCTCAACACAGTAAAGGCCACATATTACAAGCCCAAGAGCTAACATCATATTCAATGAAAAAGAAAATTGAAATCTTGTTGCCAACTCTTGCCACTTTTATTGAACATAGTATTGGAAGTCCTGGTCAGATAAATTAGTCAACAAAAGAAAAATATTGGCATCCAAATTGGACAGGATGAAATAAAATTGTTTGCAGATAATGCAATTTTAAATATATATATATGAAGAACTTCACCAAAAACCTGTTAGAACTAATAAAGAAATTCAGTAAAGCTGCAGGATACCAAATCAGCAAACAAAAATCACTATACACTAATGAGCTATCTCACAACGAAATTCTTAATAATCCCATTTACAGTTGCATTAAAAAGAATAAAATACCTAGAAATAAATTTAACCTATGAGTTGAAAGATCTATATACTGAACACTATAAAATATTAATGAAACAAATTGAAGACACAAAAAAATTGAAGGGCATCTCATGTTCATGGATCAGAAGACTCAATATTGCCTAAATGTCTGTACTACCCACAATGATCTATAGATACAATGCAATCCCTATCAAAATTTCAAAGGCATATTTTACAGAAATAGAAAAGACCATCATAAAATTCATATGGAAAGACAAAAGTCTGAGTACCTAAAGCAATCTTGAGCAAGAAGAAAGCTGGAAGCATCGAATTTCCTGATTTCAAACCATATCACCAATCTATGATAATCAAAACAATATGGTATTGGCATAAAAACAGACACATACAGCAATGGAACCGAATAAAAAGTGCAGAAATAAACCCACACATATGTGGTCAACTTATCTTTGACAAAGGCATCAAGAATATACAACGGAGAGAACACCGTCTCTTCAATAGATAGTGTGTACTAAACTGTTTATCCACATGCAGAAAAACAGTAATTGAATCCTTAAATTACACCATGCACAGAAATCAACTCACCAATGAATTAAAAATTTAAATATAATACCTGAAATGGTAAAACTGCTATAAGAAAATCTGAGAGAACAGCTCCATCACATTAGATTTTTTGGATAGAATATAAAAAACACAGAAAACAAAAGCAAAAATTAACAAGTGGGACTACATCAAACCAAAATATTTCTGCACTCATAACAACCAACAAAATGAAAATGCAACTCACAGAATGAGAGAAAAGATTTGGAAACCCTATATACAATAAGAGGTTACTATCTAAACTACATAAAGAACACATACAAATCAATAGCACAAAAATAACATGGTGGAAAATTCGTCAAAGCAGACATTTTTCCAAGGAAAAGATACAAATGGTCAATAGGTATATGAAAAAGTGTTCAACATCACTAATTTTCAGGGAAATTCAAATCAAAATCACAAGTATCACCTCACACATGTTAGGATAGCTATCACCAAAAAAAATCAAAAACTAAGTGTTGGTTAGGATGTGGAAAAAAGAAAACCTTTGTGCAGTGTTGGTGGAAATATAAATTGGTACAGCCACTATGGAAAACACTTTAAAGTTTCCTCAGATAAGTAGAATTACCACGTGATCCAGAAATCCCACTTTTGGTGATACATTTAAGAAAATAAATCATTATCTGAAAGAGAAATCTGCACTCTCATATTCATTGAAGAATTATTCACAATATTCAAGATAGGTAAACAACCTAAGTCCACGGAGAGATGAATGGATAAAGAAAATACATACATACATATGTATACACACACACACAGAACATTATTCAGCCTTTAAAAAGAAGAAAATTTTGCCATTTGCAATAACATGAATGTAACTGAGAATACTGTGCTAAATGAAATAAATAAACCAACATGGAAAGACAAATACTGCATTACTTGGAATCTAAAAACATCAACCTCATAGAAACAGATACTAGAAGGATGGTTAACAGCATATAGGGGCTGGCGACAATGAAGAGATGTTGCTCCAAGGATGTAGATTTGCGATTGTAAGTTCTGGATACCTGAGTACAGCATGGTGATTAGAATTAATAATAATATATTGTATACTTAAAATTTACTAAGAGTAAATCTTAAGCATTCTCATCATAAAACGTATATGAGGTGACAGATATGTTAATTAGCTTGATTGTGGTAATCATTTCACAATGTATATGTATGTCAAAACAAACAAAATAATGTTCCTTGAATGTATACAATTTTTACATGTCATTTGTAACTCAATGAAGTTTGGGGAAAAAAGATTGTTAAGAAATCTAACAACCACGTGCAATGAGGAGACCTTATTAAAGAAAATCAAGTCTGAAAATGTATTTTTGATATGACTGAAGGTATGTTAACATGCATTTGGTATTCTACATTACTAGGGAATTATTGTTAACTTCATTAGGTGTAATAATAGCTTTGTGATTATGTGAGAAAATACTTGTTTAGAAAATATATACATACATAATACATATATGTATATATTTTTTATAAACATATACAAAATTTTGTTTCTGTGTGTGTATATATATATACACACACACAGAAGTGGATTTAAATGACATAATGTATTTGTCAGTGTTAAGTAATGCCTTTGTCTCATTACATCATTTTGAATAAATTGAAATTTTAAAATGTTTTAAATAATGTGTTAGTGACTAATATAATTCTTTTTGTGACTTATACAACTCAATTTCTAGGTAATCTTGAGGTGGGATAGTTCATAGTTCTGAATAATTCATTTATAGGAGACAGGAAATTGGTTTACTATTAACTCTTGTTAGGATATGTGGCATTATCATTTTCTACATTGTATTCCCATTAAATAATTCATCTCCAATAACTGACTTTTATCCATGAATCAGTATATAATGGAAATCCTTTCGTCATCCAAGAAAAGGGACAGTGCAGTATGCTATGTTTAACCTAGTAAGAAATTGACAGTTTTCAATGGATGGAATCGAAACCCTGACATAAATGGCAATAGTCCCCAAGGATAGTCAAATGTGATTTTCTGCAGATGGCTGCACAGGATGACACTTCATAAAACATCATTTCTCTGCTAAGCTGCACAGCATCTATGGTGCTTCAAACATATTGTTTATCTCATCAAAGGGAACAGGTTCTAAAGGTAAGAACTGAACAAGTGCCATTGCTGAGGAAACAGAGCAGATGGCCCATCTATGATGGCCTGCCTTCACTTGATGAGAGTCTGCTCCAATCTCAAACAGGACCATTGCCAATTAAAAGAGGTCTTGGCTGGGGGATCTTTTCTTTCCTGTGACACATAATTCACTTGTCCATTTTCTCAGACTCCTGCCCACCAACAAGTTTTATCACTGCCTCCTCCAGAAATTAAGAGGTTCGTTATGACCAGTTGTGTGATATATCCCATTGATACTTGCTTGTAAATGTCTGGATGTCACCAAAACTTCTCACTTCAGTGTCCAGTTGCATTTTATTTTAAGACTCTTTCTAGCTTAATTGCTAACAAGGACGTGTGTCCATGCTTTGTAAAAGAACTTCAAGGACATGGATTAAACATAAGAAAATTTATTGCACTTCCTTCTACCACCAAATACATGTTATTAACTACTCTTTTCAAACAACTTTAGGATTCAAACATTTTGAGTCAAAGTCAGTTAAGTTTTCACAAAAATAGATGAAAACATATTATGATTAGAAGGCATATTTTAACTTTCAAACTTCAAGATCCTGAACTCCAATGTTGTTTAAGAGAAACAATAAGTCTGAAGAAGACTATCCCAATAAAATATCCAGTACCAAGAACCACGTATCTATATTGGGATATTTTCTGTTTGCAAGAGGATCCTGAGACCAGGTTAGTCAGATCTTGACAGTTACTAGACAACCTGAGATATCTAGAGCAAATTTTGAGCTACATGGCAAAGGAATGGGCCAAAACCATGCCACATCTGGAGATAAACCTGAAGGAAATAGTAAACCAGGAGAGAACAGTGGTTTGGATACACACGAGTGGAGAAGTGAGGCATACATACAGAATTAAATCAGCTCTAAAATCTAATCAAAAGGAGATTTTTACCCTGCGTTGCTTTAAAATTTTGGTATCTTTTTTTCTCAAAGTTTGGGCACTTTCTTACCACATGCCAAATTTTTTAGATTGTAAACCATCTGGAAACACAATGCATGTGTGTTTTGTTCACCATTCTATTTCTAGTGCCTAGCACAGTGCTTTATATCTAGTGCTCAATAAATTTTTTTGAATAGGAATGTCTAAGACATTGTAGGAATTGAGTATTTTTTCTTTCAAAGAATAAATGAACATTGATGAATTTTCTAGGCATGATGAAGTTGGAGCATTGTTGTTTTATCTTTCTGTGTTCGGAAGAAACAGGAGGACTTCTCTGTAAAATTCCGAACCCTGAGGCTGGGATTAACTCATCCTGTAACCCAGGCATTGAAACCATTTCTATTTATTAGTGAGTGCAAATCTCAAGAAAATCAAGAGTTTTTTTTTTTTTCTTACAAGAGAAGCTAAATATTCTGATCCTGAATATTAAATATTTTTGACTTGGTATTAAGAATTAGATCTTAAAACTTCTTTCTCCTGTATTCATAACAGCTCTCAAAATGTTCTCCCTGCCTCCAGGCTTGCTTCACTGCACTTCATCCTTCGCACGCCTCCAGTGTAACCTTGCTAAAACTCAGATTTGATCAGGTCACTGCCTCTTCCATTCCAAAATTTTCTGTGGCTTATAATTCATGCCTTACCATGGCAGTAAACACCCTTTATCCTTGTATTTTTTTCAGCCTTAAGCAGACCAGGCCTCTTTACCCACAGATGCCATCCATGTGCCCACGCTCCAGCCATTCCACATATTTTACCAATCCTGAACCCCTACATACCTTTTTTCTTGTTCTTCTGTTTTATGTGTTCCTTTATTTTTGGCTTGGCAGTATCCAACTCTTCTGTCAAAATCTAGTTTAAATGCTACCTTCCCTGGGAAGCTTTTCTTGACTCATCCAGATAGAATTAATCATACCTTCTGTGTTCCTATACCTTTAATATAGAGTGTAACAGATGGGAGTGAAAGTTTTGGAGTCAGAAAGATGTACTTTCCAATCCTGGTTTTATTGCTTACCATGACCTTGAGCAAAACATTTAAGGTCCCTGAGCCTCATATTTTTCACCTAAAAAATGGGTATAATATCGACATATTATGATTGTGATGAAGATTAATTGTGATCATTATAAAGAACGTTTAGCATAGTTTGGCTAGTAAAAACTCAAAGAAAGATACTTACATTATTTTTGTCATCTTATTATTATTTCATCATGTATGATAATCTGATTTTTGGATAATGTCATACCCGCATAATCAACTAGATTTTGAGTCATTAAGGCAGGTCTGTCATATTCACATTGTATTTATAGTGCCTAACACAGTGTCTGACTTATTGACGGTGTCATCTCAGTGCTTGTCAAGTCCATTAGCCTTTGATACAATGATTTCCTAGGTGTTGTTGTGAAAATGTACCAATATATCATATCTGTTGATTTGTGTATGAAATCATGTGTATTACTTTAACAATATAAATATATCTAATGCTATAAATTGTTCTCTTCATAGTTTTGCCACAATAATCCTTGAAACAGCAGAAACAGAAGCAAATTTCTTTTCATCTCTTCTTCACTCGAAAGTATAAAATTAACACGACTTCAAAAGGCTTACAGAAAATAATATATTAAGTCTCATTTAACCTGTATTTCCAACAACATATCTACCAGAGGTAGCTTGAGCTGAAATTGCATTGAAACTCCTAAGTGATTTAGTTCACCCAATTCAATTTCTATTTAAGTATCTGCTATCCCTAGTTCATTGGGAAAGCAGTGTGGAACAAGATAACACAAGACGCTTTCTTTCTAGTCCAATTAAAATAAACAGTGGCATATGTCCTGCTGAAATAACAATTGCATTAAAAGCACCTAAGATATCTAAATGGGACAAGTATTTGTGATGCCATTGCATAATTCTGACTGCATCATGTCTGTGCCTCCAGTACCCAGGGAATAAATCCCCACTTTGCCACCAGTGTAATCATTTTGGCTGTGTGACTACCCAGCTAAAACTCTTCCATATTTGCACATCTCTGGCTTAAAGCATCTAGTCCAAACTTTTAGCGTGGCACAAAAAACCTTGCTGAAATCCCAATCATACCTATTTTTATAGCCTCGCTTATCACATCTTATTCATACCGCTTATACTCCAGCCACGTGAAAATTGTCTCCTTGAACGTCCAGTTTCAACTTCCCATGTAAAAGCTTAGAAGTCATCACTCCTATTCTTAAAACAAGTAAAACCTGGAAAAACTGAAAATCAGTGAATTTTCTTGGACCCCTCAGAGAACTGAGATTGCAGAACCACCTGCAACCCTGAAATCTAGAGAAACAGGCTCACTCAAAGAAACACAGCTGAGATCCTCTTATCTGAAGCAGAAACCCACTGGAGCCATAAACTGAAAGGAATACTTAAATGGTAATTTTGGTGAACTGCTGAAAGGTGAGGGTGAACCATCATTAGCAGGACAAACCCCTGGGGGCTGGAGGTTTGGGGCATTAGGGGACATATTTTCACAGGTTTTACTATCCAGAAACCCAGCAAGATCTTCGCTGTCAACTATGATCATTATAAAAAATGCTTAGCATAGGGCTTGACTAGTAAAATCTCAGAGAAAGGTATTTACATTACTTTTATCACCTTATTATTTCATTATTTATCACAATCTGATTGATATTACAGATAAGGTCATGCCTGCATAGTACACTAGATATTGTAAAGTCTAGAACAACACACAAAATTTATAAAGAATTATCATTGAGATGCTGGGAAGAGATAAAATGAAAATATAAATATTTAATTAAAACAAGAAAAACAGAAAAAGAGGAAGTAAAATAAACAAATGAGAAGGGTAATGAATAGAAGGCAGATATGTGCACTGTAGATATTAACCCAACTAAATTAATTATCATTTTAAATATGAATGGTCTAAATACACCAATTAAAAATGCAGACCACCCGCGGGGCGCAGTGGCTCATGCCTGTAATCCCAGAATTTTGGGAGGCCAAGATGGGTGGATTACGAGGTCAGGAGATCCAGACCATCCTGGCTAACATGGTGAAATCCTGTCTCTACTAAAAATACAAAACATTAGCTGGGCATGGTGGCAGGCGCCTGTAGTCCCAGCTACTCGGGAGGCTGAGGCAGGAGAATGGCGTGAACCCAGGAGGCAGAGCTTGCTGTGATCCGAGATCACACCACTACACTCCACCCTGGACGACAGAGCAAGACTCTGTCTCAAAAAAAAAAAAAAAAAAAGACTGTCAGAGTGGATAAACAAAATTAAATCCAACTTCGTATTGTTTACAAGAAACCTACATTAAGTACAAAGACCCAAATAAATTAAAAATAAAGAGATGGAGAAAGATATACTGTACTAACACCAATCAAAAAAAAGCTGGAAGTATATTAATTTCTGAAAAAGCTACCTTCTATTTAAGACAGCATAATAATCCTAACTGAAGACAGCAGCAAAACACATGAGGCCAGAATTGATAAAACTGCAAGGAGAAATAGAGGAATCCACTATTATAGTCAGAGACTTTAACACACCTCTGTCAGTAATAGATCAGACAGAATATAACAGTAAGGACACAGTTGACCTTAACAACACTATCACTCAACTTGTTCTTTTGACATTTATAGAATACCTCATCCAATAACAGCATAATACACATTTTTCTTCAGCTAATCGTCACCAATATACTCTGGGTCATAAAACACATCTTAACAGATAAAGAAGAATAGAAACCATACAAAGTTTATTTAGAGACGACATGGAATTAAACTAGAGATAATAAAAAGATAGTTGGAAAATCCCCAAATATTTGCAAATTTAACAAAAGACTTCTAAATAACACAAGGGTTAAAGAATAAGTAGCAAGATAAATTTTAAAAATAATTTTAACAAGATGAAAATGAAAATTCAACTTAACAATATGTGTGGGATTTAGCAAAAGCAGTTCCGAAAGGTAAAATAATATCATTAAATATATTTATTAGAAGAGAAAAAGGTATAAAATCAGTAATTTTATTTTCCTTGAGAAACTGGGGAAATGGTAATTTAAGTATAAGCAAGAATAATCAGAATGGAAATACATGAAATTAAAAACAGGAAAATATAAAAAAAAAATCAAAAAATCAATGAAACCAAAAGCTGGTTCTTTAAAAAGTTCAGTAAAATTTATAACCAAAAAAAAGGAAAAGACACAAATGAACAAGGTCAAAAAGGAGGATTCATCTCTACTGATCCTATGATATTAAAAGTATAATAAAGGAATACTATGAACAACACTATGCCCACAAGTTAGATAACTTGGATAAAATAGACCAATTCCTTGAAAGACAGAAATGACTCAAGCTCATACAAGGAGAAACAGATAACTTGAAAAGTTCCATGTCTATTGAAGAAATTGTATCAATAATCAATAAACTTCAAAAAGAAAAGCACCAAGCCCACATCTTTACTGGTGAATTCTGCCAAACATTTAATGAAGAAATTACACCAATTCTTCATTTTTTTTTCTAAAAAATGGCCGAGGGAAGGCTTCCTAATTTATCTCACAAGGCCAACATTGCTCTAATATCAAAACCAGATAAAAAAGTCACAAGATAGAAAACTACGGATCAATAACTGACATAAGCTAGACACAAAATCTTCAATAAAATATTAACAAATTGAATCTAACAATATATAATGACAATAAACACGACAACCAAGTAGAGTTCATTCCAGTTATGCAAACATGATTCAACATTCAAAAATTAGCGTAACCATCACATCAACAGGCTAAGGAAGAAAAGTCATATGGTTGTATCAACTGACCTCAAAAAAAGCATGACAAAATCCAACATCCATTTATGCTTTTAAAAAAAGAACACAGTGTGAAGGTTAATATTAAGTGTCAACTTGATTGGATTAAGGAATGCCTAGATGGTGTGTGAATCAGTAGGTCGGGAGAAAAAAATTTCCCCTCAGTGTGGGTGTTCACCATCCAATCCACTGCCTACCACTGAGGTGAGAACAAAGCAGGCCAAAGAGGGGGCATATTCATTGTTTAACTTCTCTTTCTGGAGTGGGATGCCTTTTCTCCTTCTGTCCTTGGACATCAGATTGCAGGTTCTTTGGCCTTTGTACTCTGGAACTTGCATCAGTGGCTTCCCAAGGACTCTCACGCCTTCGGCCTCAGGCTGGGGGGCTGCACTGTTGGCTTTCCTGGTTTTGAAGGTTTGAGGCTAGGACTAAGCCATGTTACTGGCTTATCTCATTCCACAGCTCATAGATGGCCTACTGTGGGACTTCACCTTTGTAATCATGTGAGCCAATTCTCCTTAATAAACTCCCTTTCGTGTGTGTGTGTGTGTGTGTGTGTGTGTGTGTGTGTATGTGTGTGTGTCTTACTTGTTCTGTCCCTCTGTGGAGCCCCAACTATTACACTCACAACTTAGGAATATAGAAGAGAACATTCTCAGCTTAATAAAGAACACCTACACAAAACCTACAACCAAACTCATACTTAATGATGACAGACTGGGCGTTTACCCCACCAAGATCAGGAATGAGGCATGGATATCCTCTCCCATCACTCCTGTTCAATATCTTTTTTTTTTTTTTTTTTGGAACAACTAGATTTATTTGAAGCCATTTTCAATGCTTATAAAATCAACTGTAAAATGTAAAATGTTAAAACCTGGGGGATTTTATTCACCAGCTGAAGAACTCACCGTTATCTGAAAAAACAGCAATGAATAAGCAAACTAGAAACAAACTAAAACCAGACACAACAAAACAAACAGCAAATTGTTCAGTATCTTAATGGTAGCCCTAGCTTGTGCAATATAACCAGAGAAAACTATAAACAGATACATATTGGAAAGGGAGAAATGAAACTATAATTTGACATGATTATCCATGTAGAAAAACCCCAAAGAATCTACAAGGAGAGAAGACTGAAATGATCCCTGCTGTAATAGATTAGGATGGGAGGCATCAGTGTGAACTCATTTTTAGCTCAGTATTGACACAAATGGTTGCATACAGAGATGTTTATAAATCTGTGTATTTACATGAGTTAGTTTTCAAACATTTATTTCCTTCTCTGTCAGCTGACAAGCCTTAGAAGCAATAACATTCCAGTAGCAACAAGCACACCTATACCCAGATCTTGATTTCTAATACAATAAAAAGAGCTAGAAATTCTTGGAGAAATGGCCTCAAGTAAGAAATATATGAGATAATTCTAGACCATCCAACAGTGCCAGAAAGTAAGTATGCAAAAAACCACAATGAGAGGTAGGTCAAAGGAATACAGAAGCCCACTTAAGAGTTCTTATTGACCAAAGCTGGACAATGTAAGCAACAAAATACATAAATTATTAGATCATAAACCAAAGTAGAAAATAAGCACCCATGGGTCAATACTGGTTTATATAAATGACTGAATGGATAAACAACTCTCCCATGCAAAAGAATTCAAAATTATTTATATAATAACTATTTCACCCTAAAGAAGGTTGAGCATAACTCCTCACTCCTTGAGTAGGACTGTGCATATTGACTTTCTTACAAAGAGTACAGTAATGAAAGTGGCGGCTGGAAGGGAAGAATCTTTACAGTGAAAAATCCTGACAAACACTGCCTCAGCTGAATGATAAAGGTTAATATCAAGAGTGATATGTCATATTGGTAATATATACCCTTGATACGAAGTGATAATAATAGGGCTCTACCTCTGCGATCTTCCTCTCAAACGGCCGTAACTCCAGTCTATCAGAGAAAAATATCAGGCAAACCCCAGCTGAGGGACATTATACAAAATGCTTGACAAGTATTCATCAAAAATGTAAAGGTCATCCAAAACAAGGAAATCTCAGACACTTTCACAGCCTAAAGGAGCCTAAGGAGACATTATGACTAAATGTAATGTAATATCCTAGATTGGCTCCTGGACCCGATAAAAAGACACTAGGTAAAAATTATGGAAATCAGAATAAAGTATTGACTTTAGTTAATAGTCAATATTTTTCATTAATTATAATAATTGTGTTATACTAATGTAAGATATTAATATATGAATCTGGGTGTGGGGTATATGTGAGAACTCTATATGATCTTCATAATATTTATGTAAATCTAAAACTATTCTAAAATAAAAAGACTATTTTAGAATAAAAGGTGACACTTTAAAACTATTTTTAACATAGCATATTCTTCTCACTTCTCCTCATTGTGATACTATCTTGGCCAGACATGAGCCTCCTTCTCCGTTTGACAAAATCTGAGACCTGGCTTCTTCTATAGCATCATCTTCAACCTCTCCAGTGTTCATTTTTTCTCCTTCTCCTGATGCCAGGGCAATTATCTCCTAACAATGTAATCATATGCTTGCCTTTTTCCACTGTAGGCTGAGCTCTCTGTGGCCTCCACAATGTCTTCGTGTTCTCTCTAATGCTACTCCAGCAAAATGCTAAACATAATAGAGTCACTCAATTCATGTTTCTTGCCTAAACAGAAGATCATTTTTTGTAATGCTTTGGAATTTTTTAAGTTCACATACATTATTTGCATACTTCATCCTAGCCACCTTGTGTGTTGACAATCAACTACTTTTGTCATTTATAGATGAGTAAATTAAAACTCCGAGAGTGGAAAATATTATTCCTAATTTATACAACTTCAAGTGCTGGAAAAATAAAAGCATTTATTTCAGTTCTTATGACTCTACATCTACTTTCCTTCCCCACATATAAATAGAAAGGTAAGGCTTTTCACCTGGGGTACAATTTTGGCACTGTACACTGCTTTCTCTGATCTCGGGCAAGTCACTAAATCCAGGTGAACCTCAAAGCCCTCATACATTTTAACAGGAACTAATGATAACATATATGCTTTATATATATTTGCACATATATATGCATATATACACACATATATATGCACACATATATACACACACACACATACACACACACACACACACACATATGCCACAGTCAATGTGCTCTATTTGGGCCAAAACATGGGTTCTTTTTTGGAGTTATCCTTCTCTTTAAAATATAAGCCCAATGGCAAAAAGCCAGTCATCTATTCAAGATGGCCATTTGGACTATATGACCTCTAAGTTCCTTTCCACACATTCTCTTTTATAGTCTTTATTTTCTTTGCAGTCCCCAAGCAGTGCAGCATACAACATCAGAGTTTTCAATAAAGGCTGGCTGACTGAAGCTTTCAAACTCTCAACACAATCACGTTTATGTTGCCAACTTTTATTCAGTTTGTGATTTATGGGCATATGGAGTGTTTTGCATCCCAGAGTTTCCTCTTTTGAGTCATGATTTGCAAATGGATATAATAACCCATAAACTGATATCAGCATCAAAACAGAGCCATCCAACTCGAGTAATAGATGGCCTTCAGAGGAAAAAGACACTAGCCCATTAGGAAGGGCACAAACAACAAGCAAGGGAGTGTGAACAACAGCCTTCATAAAGTCAGAGTTTCTCAGTTCATTCCACACATTCCGTCCATTCTAAGATAATGTGTGTGACGAGGGCACAATCTAATCAGACTCTCACTCTCCCTTGGCAAGGCAGGCTTGCAACAATAGACTAAACCTCAGCCCTGCCAACCCCAAATAGGCATGCCAGTCTGCCTCATTCCAGATTTGTGGCTTGTCTCCACAAAGTAATAGTGATTCTCTTGTCTGTACCAATTGCAGGCTGCAGATGGGTAGCCTAATGCTGTAATTTCGGACTAAATTCTCCACAGATGAACTGGAAAATTTCCTCACTCATTCAGAAATATGCCAGCCAGCTGTCAGATCTCCAGGACTCCTTCACTTGCCCAGATCACCAATGAACAGACGGCGTTCACCACAATGATTAGGCTGTGTTTTCAGTTCAAATCTTTTCCTCCTAATGATTTAATCTATTTTTCTTTCTTCGAAGAGTCTGGAGAATGGTCATTGGAAATTTCTTAACCAGAGGATTCTTTAAGAAAGCAACTGAGAAAAACTGCTGAAACTCTCTTGGGATTAGCGATAAAAAAGTGTATGTCTATGAGCTGAGTTCATTGGCCATGACCCCATTCCATGCCAATCATTCTTCCAAGGTACCCAGTAGAGGACACCTTTTTTGTGCCAATAGAGACAGAGAATGGGGAAGCAGATGCCTGCTAACTACTTGACTGCCACTACCCATAAAGGATACAACATAATTTTAGGGGACTCCAAAAGCCAATATACAACATTTAAGTAGAACAAGAAATAAATGATAAATGTACTATAAAAAGTATGAAAGGAAAGAAGAACCAATCTTATTTTCATTTATAAGATATGGGAACATTGCTCAGTCTCAAATGTCCTTTTTGCCTTTCCATGTTTAAATGAAGAAAGAGAACTTTAAAATATGGCCTACGTGTAGGTTTTATTGTGGCTTGGTAGGATTTTTTCTTCCTTTAGCATTTGATCTGTGTACAATTCATTCACAAACATCTGAGAGTGTCCATTCACAGGGTCTTTCTCTATGGAGTGGAGATTTTGACAAATCCAAAAATTCTTTCTGAATGTGTTTCTCTCAGGGCTCTTCCTCGTCAATTATTAGTCTAAATGATTCACTCACAGATACCTTCCCAGGGAGCCCAAGTTTGGGGCTTAAATAAAGTCTAAAACCTGGCTCTGTCATTTACAGTGTGAAAGACATTTGGAAACTTATTTAACTTTTCATAGCCTTAATTTCCTCATCTTTCAGAGTTATTGTGAGGCCTCTGCACATGCTGTCAAGCCCCTGCCAAAAACTCCAATGACTTCCCACAGAAACTATATAGAGTCTACCAGGCCTGTTAAATCTGGCCGCTGCCTACATTTTTCAATCCCATCTCATTCTACTCTCTTCCTAACACAACATGTCAAGGACTCTGGCTTACTTTCTGTTTCTTAAACATGCCAAAGACTTGCCTCTCTCACGGCCTTCTCATGTCTTGTCTTGTCTACCTGAATTTCCTCGCTCCCTGTACCAGGACTGGTTTCTTAACCTTCAGGTTTCATGGCTAGTATAGTCATGCCCTGCATAACAATGTTTCCATGAAGGACAGATCACATATGCAACAGTGGTCACATAAGATTATAACAGAGCTAAAATTCTTATTGCTAGTATGTCCTATACTATGCTTTTTATTGTTGTTTTAGAGTATAATCCTTCTATGTGTGTGTGTATATATATGTGTGTATATATATGTGTGTGTATATACACATATACATATACACATATATACATATAAATATATATATAGAGAGAGAGAGAACCATAAAACAGCCTCACATAGGTCCTTCAGGACATATTCCAAAAGAAAGCGTTGTTATCGTAGCAGATGACAGCTCCATATGTGTTATTGCCCCTGAAGACCTCCCAGTGGGATAAGATATGGAGGTTGAAAACAATGATATTGATGATCCTGGCTCTCTGTAGGTGTAGACTAACGTGTATGCTTATGTCTTAATTTTTAACAAAAAAAGTTTCTAAAGTAAAAATAATTAAAAATAAAAATGGTTTTAAACAGAAAAGCTTATAAAGATATTTTAAAATATTTTTGTACAGCTGTACAATGTGTTTGTGTTTTAAGCTAAGTGTTATCACAAAAGAGCCAAAAAATTAACAAAACTTTAAAAGTTTATAAAGGAAAAAAGCTACAGAAATATAAGGTTAATATTGAAGAAAATGTTTTTATACATTCAGTGTAGCCTTGTAGTACAGTGTTTATGAAGTCTACAGTGGTGTACAGTAACGTCCTAGGCCTTCACGTCCACTCACCACTCACTGACTCAAGCACAGCAACTTCCAGTCATGCAAGTTCTATTCATGGTAAGTGTCCTTATACGTGTGTGCCATTTTTTATCTTTTATACTGATTTTACTGTACATTTTCTATGTTTAAATATATTTAGAAACAAATACTTACCATTGTGTTATAGTACACACTCTTTTGAATCTAATATCTCAGGTATGTGTCTGAATAAGTAATTTTAGATTTTCACACAATAGTTCTAATGTGCAAGAGAGTAATCGAGTAAAGAAAGAGAAAACAAAGAGACTGTACCTGGGTTTAATCCCTATATAAAGGAGACAGCAATATGAAGACTCTCGAGTGTATTAAGGAGCTCATAGGACTTACATTCATAGTAAACAGGGACAGGTAGGAGCTAACATTTATTGAACATAACAGTAACATACTGTAAAGGTTTGTAGACTAGGAGCAACAGGCCATACCATATAGTCTAGGTGTGTAGTAGGCTACATCATCTAGGTTTGTGTAAGTTCACTCTATGATGTTCACACAATGACAAAATTGCCTAAGGATGCATTTCTTTCAATGTATACAACATATATCTTTATTATACAAGTTCTCTTCTTTGTCCTGTCATTGTGCCTATTGGTTGTCTTTATAGCTTTTCACACAATTTGTGTTTATATATTTGCTTCTTATTACCTCCCTCCTTCATGGAGATAAACACTATGTCTGCCTGGAAGATTTCCTTTCTCACAACTCTGTTGCTTTGAGTACTTGCTTTTCCTTAGTGACCCACTTAGACTTTCTAGACTAGGTTAAATTCCCTTTATATATATTTCCTTAGCACCTTGTGCTTTCCTTCTGAACCCTCAAAATACTTCTAATTCCTTGGCCATTGTTTCTTTTTCCTAATATACTTGCATGAGAAGAGGGTCCAGTTCTGTCTTGTACTACATCCCCGCTGCTCAATATAGTACCTGACACCTAGAAGAGGCTCAATAAATGTTACCTCCTATCTGTCCCCATGTTATTATGAATTGTAAGTTCCATGAGTCCCTTAACATTCCTCTCAAGTCTTCATGTTGCTGCCTTCTTTACATGGGATAAAATCCATGCACAATCTCTTCATTTTCTTTTATTCTTTTGCACTTCAGAACTATCGTGTGAAAATCTACAATTGCTTATTCAGACACATTCTTTGGATATTAGATGCAAAAAGTGTGTAAACACAGAGCAAGCACAAGGTGCAGAATGTGAGGTAGGATGCTTACCCATTTGCTTTGATGGTTTAGGGTGGGTAAGCAATTATACTTACTAAGTAAACATGACCCAGTGGTTTCTGAGAAGCTTCTGATAAATGTATCTCTTTCCTAATTTTCCAGTTACACCTTGTCTTCTTTAGCATTTACATTTTCCTCCTATCTTTCCCTCTTACCTCTCCACAGCAGCCTGGTTTTCACTTTTTGTATCTTCTAGCAGTGGGCATTGTCCCCAAACACCAAGCCTAAGGTGGCTACAGCGGTTTGCCCTTCTCTATTGGAAATCATGTCCTCAAAATAATCCCCAGTTAGTGAGATTGTTGTCACATGACCAAATCCAAATCAAGCTGTCAAATGAAGAAGACCACTAAATGTTCTAGATACACCAAAATTAAATAAAGGGATATGGACATCCACAGACTACTGATAAAAATGTTTTATTCCTCTACTAGAGGACTTCCCATGTTTAAAGTCACCCTCATGCTAAAACTCTGAGCTGTGGCAATTAAAAACAAAGCTATATTCTTTTTGATCATTTCATTATAATAAAATAATGGGTCTTTTCCTTCACATCCACAATTATAGCTTTCTATTCCTCCCCAAAAAATTATTCTTCTATTTAGTCCCAAGCAAAATAAAATTAAAGTTTGAGAAGCTGTATGACAATCAATAGAAATGCTATCCAGAGAACAATAGCAATCCTATAATGGTAAAAAGTTAATTATATTAACACTTGCAGAATTTTAAAATGTCAGAATAATAGAGCAAATTAATTGAAATGAAACTGAGCCTTGAAATGCTTAAGCTTTCACAGGAGCACAAAAATTTATATTTCAATACGCTTTTAACATAACGTCACTTTAAGAACAAACAACATGTAAAATGGCCAAGTAACAACATTCTCAGTTAAACAGAAAAGCATCTCTGAGACGTTTGGTATAGGGAAAAATGCAGACCCTGCTGATAGGTAATGGTAGATATTCATTCATGACTACAGCAATGAAAAAAACAGTTCTTTGAAATACAGGTATTATTCAAGTTACAAAGAATTAGGCAATATTACAAAGCTAACTTAATGTTTTCTTGTCTAGGAGGGTTACATTTTCTTTCCTTACCTTCCTGTGTTCTATATTTATCTCTTAGACATGGCAAACAACCCTATCCCTTCTGGTCAAAGAAGCTAGATTTTAATCCTGATGGTGTGACACTGAGCAAGGAACTTCATTTTCTGAACCTCAGCTCTTTGTCGAAGTATGCCTTATAGATTTCTCATAATACTTATGGACTAAGCAAAGTAAGGTGTGCAAAGCTCTTGGCATAAAGCCTTGCATATATTGTATGCCCAATAAATGATGGTGACTGTTACCATTTTCATCTTTTATTTTAGGAAAATAGAAAATACACATCACTTGTTGTATTGTGACTTTAAATGTGTCCTCTTTGCCAGTCTTCACAGAACTCAGTTTTATAGTTCTCAAATAAATTCCATTACACCAACTTCAAAATGTTTTGCAGCAGTAGTTCACAAAACTGATAAATAGACAGTCACCATTTGAAAAGGAAAGAAAGTATCATGGATGACCTAAAATATCACAGCGCTCACTTGAGCACTGAAGTTCAAAAAACTCAGTAAAATGCTATCTCTTTCGATGATCACTCACAGCAATGCAATTGCAAAGACAACTGCAAATTTGTTCATAAATCAAGCGGAAGTTTTTAAAACTGTCCATCTAAATAGGCAACAATATATTTATACTAATTTTAAAAATCATTTTGAAAATTTAAAATGTTTTCTAGTCCTGAAAGTCCTTGTGGGTTCCCTGGGGGAAAAAAAAAATGTCATCATTATATGCCAGTTTGTAAAACCAAAGTTATAGAGGAAAAGAAATTTTTGAGTGTTGTTCTAGAGAGCAGATTCATCTGCAGAGGCTAGAGGTGAAACTGAACTGTACCCACATTTTACAATATATTTATTCCTATTTAAAATGCATGTAAAAATCAATGCTTTAAAGAAAACAGGGTGAAAGGAATTACAGGAGGGAAAAACTCACTCCCATATTTTCTTTGTATTTTTTCTTGGTTTTGCATATTTTTTCAATCATCCTTTGGGAAGTTTGTCATAACCTGTCCAAGGTCAAAATCAAATCTATGGAGCTAAGTCAGGTAATATAAAAAAAAATTATCTGGCCATGTGTAAGAAAATACAGAATGGCAGGAACTATGGTAGACTAAACAGCAAATGCTCTTTATAATAAGGGTGTAACTTCTATCGAATTCCAAATGATCATTACCATAAAAAGACATGTGTTCCAGATCTTCTAATTTTTAATAAACTAGAAAACTAGAACTTTATATAAAATCTAATTTTTCAGTGATGCAACTGTTTAAATTAACAAACAAAACCCACCATGCAATCTAAACGAAACATATCTCTGAGCCAAATTCATCCCCAGATTCCAATTTGCAACCATCAATATTTAGGGACAACCGAGAGGCAAACAGAACCAAACTGCTGAGTGGTCTATAGAAACCTTTGTCTCACCACATGGGTTGGGAAACTGAAGAGTTTGAGACCCACTGCCCTAACATAGTAGCATGAACGAACACGATCTCAAGAATATCTAGTTGTTCATTTTGAACAAGGGTTATTTAAATTGGATAAGGATTAAAATTAATTACAGCCTTCTTACAGCTGAGTAGCTCAGTAAGTACTGCTTGGAATTATCTTACATCTTGATGTCTATCTACACATACAAACCACCCAGCAAGTCACTAATTGGCATGTTCTGCGGAAGTCTCTGGAGAGAAGCTAAGAAACTGAGCACTTGCTAGCTTCTGTATGCTCCTCAAGCATGCTTTCCCTGGAGATGGGAGCTGTCACGGGACACTTCGATCACTGGAGGCCTGGGGTTCCTCCTCACTTTCAGTATGTCCGGACTTTAACAGAAACACAATATTGTACTAAATCCAATCTTATATTTTTTAATACTTATGAGGAAGCAAAATAAAATGGACAATTAAAAATCTATGGAGGTCGACTGATTTCCTATACTAGCAATTATGCCTTATAATTGTTTGCTGAAGGAAAAATTGGCATTTTACAGAGCCAATGATTGGCTGGGATTTTGTGCTTACTGAACCTCTGTGGATTTCGAGTTTGGGTTTGGATAAAAACCAAGAGTTGGAGCAGCACTTGAGAAGCCTCTCCAAAGCCTTTCATCTAGAAGCTGGCTGGTGAGTTCGCGAGGTTTCTGACATTTCTCCCATCCGAACCAGGCTGGAACCCCACTGTAATCAAAATTCACAATGTTCCAGAACCTGGACTTTGTTTCTCATTAAAAACCCAACAGACAAAAAAAATCCAGGAGGCCTGCTAGCCAAACCTTTTCACACGGCAGGGAAGGTTTGCATTCAGTTTTATTTCAAGTTAGCAGACTAGGTCGGGACTCATTTTGAAGGTTGATGAAAGATTGAGAGCCTGCGTTTCATCTTCTGATTAATCCAAAATTAAACAATTCAGAGATTTTCATCACTTGGTCTTTTCTTTTAAAACATATGTGACAGATAATAAATAGCCATCTCTAGCACACATAGCAGGATGCATTGTGTTTGCCTGCAGGCTCTTTGTGGGCCATTCTTAAGCTTATTCTAAGATCAGATAGTAAATCACAATTTCCTTTTAAGGGACTATTACAATTTTCACCTCTTATTGAAACTAAAATGTTTATTTTTCACTACTTGAACATTACTTACCTGCTGTTCATAGTCTCTATAAAAAATCTATCATCTTATTTAGAAAAAAAATTGAAGTGAATATGTGATTTATGCAATTCTTGTAACACAGGAAACGAAAAGGAAATTAGGCATATATTGCAAGGCTCATTAGTTGCATTTGAGTTAAACATAAATCTTTGGAAATAAAGTATTTTGCAATTCCAAGGTTTTGTTTCCTAATCAAAACTTTAAAATTAAAAGATTTTGTAAAGAATAAATAAGCAACACTTCAGGAAATGAATGTGAAATCCAATATAACAAGCAACAGTATGGATATTTCAGGGAGACAAATGACAGTCCCTCTAGATAAAGTGCTTGTGACCATCCTACCATCCTATTCACCCATCTTCAATAAGCTCACCTTTTGTAACCACCTCAATTCCCTTCCATTCTGGTTTCCCTGATGTCCTCTACCTTTCTACTTCCAAACACAGTAAGGAATTTCATCACTCAAGTCCCTATAGGGGGTTTAGGAGTTTCCTTTTTTTTTTTTTTTTTTTTTATGAGACGGAGTCTTGCTCTGTTGCCCAGGCTGGAGTACAATGGCATGATCTCAGCTCACTGCAACCTCCATCTCCTGGGTTCAAAAGATTCTCCTGCCTCAGCCTTCTCAGTAGCTGGGATTACAGGCACGTGCCACCATGCCCAGCTAATTTTTATATTTTTAGTAGACACAGGGTTTCACCACGTTGGTCAGGCAGGTCTCGAACTCCTGACCTCGTGATCTGCCCGCCTTGACCTCCCAAAGTGCTGGGATTACAGGCATGAGCCACCGTGCCCAGCCTCTATCTGTCTTTTCTATGATTATTACTATTTTTTTTAGATGGCGTCTCGCTCTGTCTCCAGGCTGGAGTACAATGGCATGATCTCGGCTCACTGCAACCTCTGCCACCAGGGTTCAAGTGATTCTCCTGCCTCAGCCTCTTGAGTAGCTAAGATTACAGGCACACGCCACCACGCCCAGCTAATTTTTGTATTTTTAGTACAGACGGGGGTCTCACCATGTTGGCCAGGATAGTCTCTACCTCTTGACCTCATGATCCGACTGCCTTGGCTCATGATCCGACCCAAAGTGCTGGTATTACAGGTGTGAGCCACCACGTTCAGCCTCTGTCTTTTCTAATTCACTACAATCCATTTTGATTATTTGTCTCTCTGGATGCCTTCCTCAAAGACTAATCTCCTCAAGGACTAAAGCTTAATTGTCTTTTTATCCCCAACATAGAGTAAAACACCTGATATTTCTTTTGCATAAGCACTTGTTTATTTACACACTGAATTTGCAAATGAATATTTTCAGATGCTTTAAAAAACAGAGGTTCTTACAATTTGCTGGAATAAAAGATAAAGCCATAAGTAAAACAGAACAGAGTAAAAGTAAGAGGTGATTAGTTGGTGCCCAGACAGTTGCTATAGTATATCAGTCAGGGTGTCAGAGGAATCTTACGGCACACTCAAATTGAATCCATTAAGTACAGTTTAATAAAGAGACTATTTGCAAAGGTGTCAGAAGGATCTAAGAAATGAAAAATAAAAAGTGGGCAGTGGAGTGCCTCCAGAAAAGTAACAGGGAAAAACTCTGGGAGTTTTCACGACTCTCAGCCTGAAGGGCAAGATGAGGAAGTTGTTAGTGGTAGCCAGAGAAAGAGCTCTGTAGAGAGGGCCACCTGATAGGAGGTGTGGACTTATTAAGAGAAGTAACTAACCTGCCAAGAGCTCAGAGAGTAAGTTGCTAGTCTCACTCTCTCCACTCCTTTAGATATCTTTCTGGAACCTCTCATGGGCCAAATTTAACGGAAGCCCAAGGGCAGAGAAATCCCTTGATACAGTTCATATGAATCAGGCCCCAGAGCAGGGAGCAGGTTGCAGTAAGAGCGGGAAGAAGACATCTAACACATAGTATAATCTTGCAAATTCATTTCTGCACATTTTAGCAACCAGCCAGAAAACGAGAGGCCTAATTAGTTTCAAAAATCTGTCCATTTATCATTAATAGCATATCAATTGTTTGTGAAAAGACACAGAGACTGGAGACAAAAATCTCCCATGGGAAGCTCAGAGTGACTTTCCTAGAGTTCCTTCTTGTAGCATGCATGGAGGCACCCTGAAGGCATGGTGTACAGAGCAATTGAGAAGTAATTCTGCAAGTTCACAATAATGGGTTATAAACCTACTGCTCTCATGGCTTGATAATCTCAGGCTAAATTTTAGAGAACTTGGAGAAACTGTCAAACTGAATATCCTTGATATGGTTTGGCTCTGGGCCCCCACCCAAATCTCATCTCCAATTGTAATCCCCATTTATCCAGGGAGGGACCTGGAGGAGGTGATTGGATCATGAGGGCGGTTTCTCCCATGCTGTTCTCATGATGGTGAGGGAGTTCTCATGAGATCTAATCTTTTAAAAGTGGTCCTTTCCCCTTCACTCTCTCTCTGTCCTGCTGCCACGAGAAAAAGGACTTTGCTTCCCCTTCACCTCTGCCATGATTCGAAGTTTTCTGAGGCCTTCTGAGCCATGCAGAACTGTCAGTCAATTATACCCTTTTTCAGCCGGGCGCGGTGGCTCATGCCTCTAATCCCAGCACTTTGGAAGGCCAAGGCAGGCGGATCATGAAGGCAGAAGATCGAGACCATCCTGGCTAACACGGTGAAACCCCGTCTCTACTAAAAATACAAAAAATTAGCCGGGCATGGAGGCGGGCTCCCAGCTACTCAGGAGGCTGAGGCGGGAGAATGGCGTGAACCTGGGAGGTGCAGCTTGCAGTGAGCCGAGATTGCGCCACTGCACTCCAGCCTGGGAGATAGAGCGAGACTCCATTTCAAAAAACAAAACAAAACAAACAAACACTGGTTTTCTACATAAATTACCCAGTCTCAAGTAATGATTTCTACTATGTGAAAATGGACTAATATAATCTTTTATGTAATTCTCTGAGTATCATCCACTTTCTAAAAAAGATTTTTAAAACAGTTGAACAACAGTGAAGCTTCTCTGACAAAGGCCAGGATCACATCTGAATGAAAATAAAGCTGTAAGCTTACTTTCCCAAATGCGTGGAAGATAGGGCCAGTTCTTGTGTGAAATGTAAGGTACCTCATTCTGCTGTGTATCTGAATGGATGTTCAACACAAACCACCCCATACCCACAGAGTCAGGCTGGCCCTAAACTCTCTGAAAGACTCAATCCACATTTGTTTTAAAAAGCAGAAATTATCATTCTACTCTGCTTTATGAGATCAACTTTTGTTGGTGTGTACAAACATCTTGTTGGATAGAAGAAATAAGTGCGAATGCTCAATAGTAGAGCAGGGTGACTGCAGTTAACACGACAAACCGCAAATTACAAAACAACTAGAAGGGAGGATTTGAAATGTTCCCAACACACAGAAATGATAAATGCTCAAGTGATGGATATTCTAAATACCTTGACTTGATTATGATACATTCTATGCATGTAACAAAATAACGGATGCACCCCATAAATATGTAAAATAGTATGTATTGATTTTAAAAGGCAGAAATTGAAACACACCATGGGGCACACTCCCAGTTTGTGCTTTGTTCGTCTTTGCTACCAAACAGAAGCCACAAGAAAGCATTTTCTTCTCCTCAGTATATATTCTGAAAGAAACCAGTTATTTTACTCCTTGTTACAATTTAAAAAAAAAAAAGAAAGAAAGAAAAAAAAAAGCTAATGCCCCCTTTGGGTGTTCTAATCATCATCGTCACTCACAGTTTTAAATTGCTTACTAAAGTGCCAGACATTCTACTGAGTACTTTATATGCCTTACCTCATTTACATTTTATGCAAATATCACCATTTACATTTTACAGGTGAGGAGACTGAGGAACAGAAAGCTTAAGTAATGTGCTCAAAGTCATCCAGCAGGCAAGAGGATTTAAACTTTCAAAGTCTGGTTTCAGAGACCCGCCTCTGCACTGCCACACAATTTCAACACTGTAGTCTAACATGAGACTGGGAAAGTAGATTGGAAAGGCTTCCTGGGAAATGAGAAATGACAGAACCAAGAATTGTTGCCCAAGTAACACCTGTAGCTGAACACGTCCCAAACCAGGATTCTACAAAACATCTTATCCTATAAGACACACCACGAAAACAAGGATTTCAAGGATAGTGAAGCTGAAAAACAGAGCATATTATAATTCTATTTTATGAGAAACACAATACATATTATAATATTACAGGCTCTAATAAAATATTCATTAAAATATGTTTTCTCTTTCATTATTCAGATTATACTAAAGTTATTTCATCAATTAATTCATTGCTTTATTCAATGAAATGACCTGTGTGTTCCTAAATCCAAAGGACTTCTGGGCAGCTCTAGACACAATAGACCTTGCCCTCCTTTTGAAACATGCTCTTTGCGTGGCTGTGTAGGGGCCAAGGGAAAATTTCAACTTCAGCCTCTGAAAAGTTTGCCGAAAATCAACTGACAAAAAGCAGATTAATAGGAGAAAAGGCATACAAATGTACTAACATGTGTGGGAGTCATACAAGATATAAGAACTCAAAACAATGGCCAGGTAGTTGATACTTTTATGCCATTTTGAGGTTACAGCAAGAATGGGGGCTTGGAGCATGGCAAAACAGGCTATGGGATGGGGAGAAAAGACGACCTAAGCAGCAAAGGCAGTGCTGCTCCATAGATGAAATGTCACAGGTAGCAGCCCTCAGAGAAGATATATGGCAAATGTTTCTTTTAAACTTTTAAAGGTGTCAGACTCTCAGTCAGTCTTTACTAGATCTGGACAAGGGAAGGCCTCAGAGAAAACCTGACCGCATCAATGAAGATTCTCTACAGATACAAATCTTTCCCACAGAAGACAGCTTTACGAGGCTACTTCTGTTTGCAGGTCCTCTGAACAGCCATCTGAAAATATGTCAAAGAAGTATATTCTGGCTTTCATCAGCTTTTGCAATATAATGATCTTGGTTTCCTTCCCACTATATATTTCTGGTTACTCTTTCACTAGCTCATCCAGTCAACAATATTTGGAGTCCTCAGGCCTCAGCCCCAGGTCCTTTCCTTTTCTCACTCAAGAGTCTCTCTCTAGATTACTGCATTCATAGCTTCAAAAATCCACCCACTTGCAGATGACACCCACATTTAAATCAATATCCCAGACTTGTTCTTTAAGCCTCAAAACCATGTTTCCAACCTCCTATTTGAAATCATGTTTATGATGTCCCAATGTCCTCTCGAGTGCAATATATTCAAAGGAAAGCTTGTTATTTTCCTCCCAAACCTTGTCCCCTTCCTGTGGTGTGCTCTCAGGAAGTGATAGAAGGAAACATCAATTTACTTACCAATACCTGGGCATCATCTTGTGAATCTCTTTCCCTTATTACCCATATTCAATCATCATATCTTGTTGACTCTCTTAACTGTCTCTCAAAATCTATCAATTTTTTTATCTTGACAATTATAAGTATAGTCTAAGTTACCAAAATCATTTTCTTCACCTTTTTGCAACAACATATAAACTGTCACATATATTTGTCCCTCAGTATCCACAGGGGATTGTTTCTAGGGCTAGTTTACACAGGTGCCTTATATACAATGGCATGGTATTTGCATATAACTTACATGCATTTTCCTGTACTCTTTAAATGACCTCTAGATTACTTATAATACCTAATACAATGGAAATGCTATGTAAATAGTTATTGTACTCTATTGTTTAGAGAATAATGACAAGGAAAAAAGTATGTATGTGTGTAGTACAGACGAAATCATCCCTTTTTATTTTTCCAAGCATTTTTGATCCACGGTTGGTTGAATCCACAGCTGTGGAATCCATGAATATGATGAGCCAACTCTGTATATCTATCATGCATCAGCCACTCTAATCCAATCTATTCTTCACCTTACAGACACATCCAGCAAGCCCAAAATGTGTGATTTTTTTTTTTTTTTTTTTTTTGAGATGGAGTCTTGCTCATCACCCAGGCTGGAGTGCAGTGGCGCGATCTCGGCTCACTGCAAGCTCCGCCTCCCGGGTTCACGCCATTCTCCTGTCTCAGCCTCCCGAGTAGCGGGGACTACAGGCGCCTGCTAACGCGCCCGGCTAATTTTTTGTATTTTTAGCAGAGACGGGGTTTCACCGTCTTAGCCAGGATGGTCTCGATCTCCTGACCTTGTGATCCGCCCGCCTCGGCCTCCCAAAGTGCTGGGATTACAGGCGTGAGCCACCGCGCCCGGCCTATATTTTTAAGTGCCAATATAATATCATTTTTTTCTACTTAAAATATATCAATGGCTTTTCATTTGTTTGATTATACATAAAATCTTCTTAGGATGTCCATCAGTGCCTTCTGTGCAGGGCCCCTGTCTATCTCTTCAGCTTCATCTAAGATCTCTCTTTTGCTCAAAGTCTCCATTTGAAAGACCTGGACCTTTTGTAATGCAATACACCTAGAATATTGGCACAACTGATTTGTTCTATGTGTTTCTTTTTCTTCCTCTTCTATTTAGTAACTACTCAATCTTAAGATGTTGGCCATGCATCACTTCTTCAGAAATATCTACTTTAACTCCCAGATGAGGCCTAATGCCCCTATTTTAAACTTTCATGAAATTACATGGTTATACTTTACAGAACTTGTCTTATTTGCAATTTTCCATTTGCTAGATAATAATTAGCTCAATATTTATCTTCCCCCATGACTTTAAGCTAAATAAGAGCAAGCAGTGTACTTTTTGTTCACTAGTATATCTTTAGTGCCTAGCAAAGTACCCTGACCAATGCAGGTGGACCTGGAGCCAGGCACTATTTTACCAGCCCCGTGCTAGGTGCTGTCATAGAACATTAAAGAAGATAAAGAGCATCTGTTTGCTCATGGAATTTTTAGTCTAGTGTAAGAAAAAAGTAATCAATAAGCAAGTGCAATGCAAGGTGTGATAGGAGTTGAAACAGGGGTGCTTCTGAGGAAAACTCAGATGTGGATGGTTAAAGAAGGTTTTCGTGAAACAAAAGACCTAAATAATAATGACCACTATGTAAGTACTTAGTGCATAGCAATTTACACTACTCTCCATCTATAAGGGAGGTACATAAGAAAACTAGCAAGCAAAACGGGTATGTGACTTGCCAAGGTCACTCGGCTAATTAAGAGAGGATCTCAATTCAAACCTAGACAATCTAGCTCCCCTAGTGTGTTCTTAACTCCATATTGTGTGGAATCTTTTGGGGTTACCTAGGCAAAGGAGAGTCAAGAGACAGTCAGGGTCCCGAAGGAAGGGTAGGGCAAAAGCAAAGACTCTCAGGCAAAAACAAAGAACTCGGAGCTTCTGAGAAACTAATTACACTGCATTTTTTTAGGGAGAAAAACAACATGAGCTACAATGGAGAAATTCAATTGGAGCAGGGCGAACCAAAAACAGCTTATTCTTTTCACATATCCTATTAAACCTTTATCCTTTGGGACGTGTGGTTTTGGAGGACTATAAGTGAATATTGCTCGAAACAAACCAAAGACTGCTGTTACAGGTCCAGTACCTATATGAGCCACCACTCCTTTTCAGGGCCACAAATAAAAGACTACATCGGATTAAATTATTTTACAAATATACATTCTCTAGTCACAAAAAGGGCTCAAAGGGGGAATTTGACTTCATTCAAAACAAATCCACTCCAGCAGGTTCACACGAACCTCAGTTTTAGAACTTGAAATTTTTTTATCTTACCAAGTCTATGTGCAATCATGAGGAAAAAACACAGGACAGTTCTAAAAATCACTCCCCCTAAAAAATATTCAAAGAGGATATAGTTAAAAAAAATACAGAAAATATAGTGAGCTGGTCCTTTCATCCTCACATCTTTGAAGGACTATGCAGGGAAAGACGGTGGCATGCTACATCAGGCATTTTTGCACATATTATCCACAGGGAAATCTAAATCTATAACCATCATCATAAAATAAAGCAAGAAGAAAATCAGAAAGAAATGAATGAAGGGCAAGTGATAGCCAAGGGGCTCACAATAATTAATTATTAAAGTGCCTTAAAAGAGCAAAGAAAATGCTTATCAGATCAGCAAAGCACCTTTTAATAAATAATATGATTTGGGTTTAATTAATGGCCTAATTACAGTTTTACCCAATAGGCTTAAATGCTCCAAAGGAGCAGTTTGAGTCTCTTTGGTAGATAATCTGTGTTTTAAAAAATGTTCTAATTACATATTTGCTTGAGTAAATAATGTGCATTTTACAAAACTGCCTAATGATATATTTATGTGACTATATTTACTCAAATGGCCTCTCATTCTGTACTAATGGAGTTGGGATTACTGTTCCTGAGAGATACAGGAAAATTGGATGGCTCCAGCTTTCACCCTAACACCCCTGTTATTCTCACACTGTTCTCGCTCTCTCACCCCAAAACATACCACTGAAAGCATACGACCCACTTATTCATCATCAGTTTAAACAGAAAGAAAATTCTTCCTCAGCCTTTTGTGCAAACACATTTTGCAGAAAGGATATAGACTTGAAAAATCAGTATTAATACAGTATAATGCTCCATTAAAAGTAGATAATGAGACTGTGACCAAGGCAGAACATCCAAGGTTTAAGTAGCTGCATAATTTATTCTGTTCTTTTTATAGTAATTTACAATCTTTACAAAGACCCAGACTGCATGTATTGGAATCAGATTGCTATGGCTTAAAGCCACACAATGGTCTGTAATAAGTAACAGAGAAGTCATAAAAAACTGAGTTGGAACCTCGCAGTTTTGTGGTGGCATGTGTCCATTCATAACTTTTAAGTCATTTTTTGTGTGCTTTAGAGACATAAATCCAGAAAAAATGGATGCATATTCATAACATTATATGAAAATGCACTAAAAGTTCCATTTCATAGTTTTCCCATAAAATCTGACTCAGCAGACATTTACTGTTTGAAATTAGGTGATGCTTCATTCACAAATTAATGAAAAGATTTCTTTTAAAATGCATTGAAATATGGTGGTTCCTCAAAAAATTAAAAATAGAGTTACCATATGATCCAGCAATTTCACTTCTGGGTATATATCCAAAGGAAATCAAAGCAAGATGTTGAGGAGATACTTGCACGCTCATGTTCACAGCGCCACTATGCACAATAGCCAAGAGGTAGAAGCAACCCAAGTCTCTACTGACAGAAGAATGGATAAACAAAATGTGGCACACACATGAAATGGAATATGATTTAGCCTTAGAAAGAGAGGAAATTCTGACACATACTATAACATGAATAAACCTGATAATGTTATGCTATGTGAAATAAGCCAGTCACAAAAAGGCAAATACTATATGATTCCATTTCTGTGAGGTATGTAGAGTAGCCAAGCTCACTGAAACAGAAAGTAGAGTAGGGATTTCCAGGGACCATGGGGATGAGAAAATGGGGAGCTGTTATTTAATGTGTATTGAGTTTCAGTTTCACAAGGTGAAAAAGTTCTGGACATTGGTTACACAGCTATATAAGTATAATTAACATTATTAAACTGTACACTTAGAAATGGCTAAAATGGTATATTTTATGTTACGTGGTTTTTGCCACAATACAATTTTTTAATGCATTAAAATCCTTTAAGGTATTCTATGTATTGGCAAAGGCTTATTATTTCCTTCATGCTTATTAAGCATTTACTGTGTAATAGTAGCCCTACAAGTAACACAGAAGTGTCTTGAATTCAACTCTGGGCTGGTTACCACATCAGCCAAACTTACATTTTTTATAAGTTTCTGTAATCACCCTCTTAGATAGAGATCACTATCCCCATTTTATAGAGCAAGAAATTAAGGCACAGAAGTGTTAAGAGACAAAGCAGCAATTTCAAGTCAGATGCTAGGTCATGAGCTCAACTAGAATATACACTCATTGTTCAATAATCTATGTAATAAAGACCAGAGATAGAAGACTAGTCTCTGAAATGGCCCCAGACCTTTTTTAAAGGCACATTCTTTGTGGTATCCACACCCAGTAGAAAATAAAGTTTGACTAGAATTGACTCTCATCCTCCTTTGTTATTAAAACAATTTGTCATTGTGACAACAAACATCTATTGAAAACTTATTCTGTGGCAAACACTGCCTCTTTCCTATGCCCTCTAGGAAGATACTGTTATCTCCCCATTTTACAGGTAAAGAAATTGAAGCTTAGAGAATTGAAGTAATAGGCTCATGTTCTAAATTATAACTACAAGGGCTAGGATGAGGTTTCAAACCTAGACTTTCCAACATTTGAGCTACACTCAAAAATTACTCAATATGACTTTCCACTTGGTAGAGGGAATAATTATAGCTGGCTGATTGGAAAGTCCTGTGGAAAGGTAGAAGGAAAAGTCGGCTATAAAACTCCCACACAACGGAGAGAGGACTTCCCTATTACAGAACCATACAGCAAGATCCTCCCAGGGTATAAAGCCCTCAGTGGATATGAATTATTTTAACATGTGGCTTTCTCATTCACACTGCCCTTGTTTCTGATGGAATGCAATAGGAGTTACATTCCAGACATATATAGCACCGTGGTCAAGTTAACGAAAGGAATATGGATCACAATTACCTGCAACCAATAATAATAGAGGCTAATACCTCTACTGGGTATGCTTTATAAACAAAACTAGGAAACCCCACAAAAACCTGAGGCAAATACCCGGCATGTGCTACCAATCAGACACTACAATTAAGGTGCAGATATTCATGAAAAGCAAGATTCCTGCTATCTGGCATGGCCCAGAGAAAGAACGTAAAATTCATATTTTTAGTCATTCCATGGACAAGGTAAGACTGAAACACATACAAAAAAGATAAAATCATTCATTGAGAGAAGAATAAGAAAAATATCTAGGTGAAATAATAAAACTAAGGAATAAGGTTAGTATGCAATCCTATGTATTCAATAATAACCTACAGACTCTAAGCTTCCTAGAGACCAAAGCAAGGCAGGAAAGTGATGGTCACGTAAGTCAGCCAAAATCAAATGATCAGAAAAATAGATCTCATTGCTTTTCAGATCCAAAACCAGGATGCTCTATGCATTTAATGCTTTCAACAACATCCCAACACGGGGTACAACGGTGAGTTTCATATGACTGCAAATTACCATTTAGGTCAAGGGCAGAGTCTCATACTTTAAAAGATGGAATCCATAACAAATATAGCATTAACTGTGCTGGTCACAGTGACAGCCCTCTTGGATGATTCAGAAGACATTCTAATAATTGCAGGGACTCAGGGCCCTCATTATGGGCACTAATTGTATTTTACTGTAATTGGGCGAAATTGCTACTTGAGAGTTCAAGCTGATAGAGTGCCAGATTAACTAATTTTCGCCTTAATAAATGTGCAATTATTTATTAAAATTTTGAATCCCACTGCTGACACCCTTATAAATTATTTCTTACTCTGGACACTAATTCACCGAGTTCAGATGATCCCATTGTGCAGACTGAAAGACTCGTGATTCTGAATTGTAAAGATATTTACAGCATAGACCCCAAAGCACTAAAATCCATTCATTTCTTTCTTCTAATCCAACAGCCTCTGAGATGGCTTGCCTGCAGGGGTGCAGCAGCAGCACCATCTGTTTACTCTGGCCTCATTTGCCTGGATCAAGTAGAAAATTAAGGCACTAAGCTGAATTTTTCAGAAACTTTGCAGTAATTGAAAAAAGAAGGTGGTAAAGAAAAAGGGAAAAGCTGTTTGGCAACTTAATTACACTGGTCACTCCGTGGGCTACACAATAAAACTCACACATATTTTTGAAATAGCACCAGGCTAGGGGCATACCATAACTCCAAGCACTTTGTAGAGGAGACCATCTACTCAAGTAGTCATTTGTAATTAGTATATGAAACTCAGCCCTGCCATCATTTATTACTGAAATTGCCTTAAGATGATCGCAAAAAAAAACTTCGTCTTTTGATTTACCTCCTCCTCCCTTTTCTAAAAGTAGCAAATGAAATTCGTGGGATTAGCCTCTTAGGAGCAAATAGACAGAGACAAAATGTAGCCATGAGCTAATTCTTGGCAGGGCCCAGAAGGGAGGTGCCAAGAAGACATGGGTGGATCATGGGAGAATTGATTGGAAAGATTCTGTGTTCCCAGAAGAGAGCAGGCTTCAATGGTTTCTCTCAAGTTTTATTGCACATTAGCATAGCCATATGCTCTGCTCATGTGGGCAGTACCTGGGGGGAGTACATCAGCTTCAGACTCAAGTGGAGACTTGGGAAGTTTCTGTTTGGTAAATGAGATCTACTATAACTGCAGAAGTGGCCCCTGTCCTCCGCTTATACATAATATATTTCTTCACACAGAGTCTATGCGAGTTAGGTTTTTTTTTTTTTTTTTTCCCATTCCATGTCCACCAAGAGAAGAAAAAAAACTTTTATGTTACTATAAAATACACAGAATAAAAAGTCTATCTTGGTGTAAGAGGATAGTGAGTGGTTAAAGGGAGAGGAAGAAAGGACAGAAGAGACTATTCTTTTCCAGACTTGAAATCAATATGTCTTATCAAACCCACATCATATTGTATATACCAAAGTCATTAGACCCAGAGCCTACTTCTTAGGAATAAATATTTTGCTCTAAGATTAAATCCCATTATGTCACAGAAGTTGAATTTCTTTCAGCCAACCAGAAAAACCTTAACAAACAAAACTCAATATAGCATCAATAGAGTGGAAAATGTAGGAAGCAAAGATTCTGCAGGTTTAAATGGGAAACCCTGTAGTTTGTTGTGTCCCAGTTCAGAACCATGGCATTTTGGGCAGTCCTGGATTGTAAAACTTACAGTTGGAATAAGCCATATTTGCCAGTGGTCCTATCCTGGTTTCCACCCTCACTCCCTGCCCTCTGCTCAGAGTCTCCCTATAGCTGCCACTGTGCTGTCACAAAGTTCCTCACAACTCACCCATTTGGAAGCCCACCCTCTCAAACTGCTCTTCCTGGCATCCTCCCATATTTATCTTTCCTGGCTCCTTTCTCACCATCAAACCTTGCTGTTTGGTTTGCTAGTTTCTCAGAAACTAGGCGACAAATGAGAGTTTGATTAAATATTGAGAGAAAATGCAAATGTGTTATACCCTGTAGAAAGCAGATTTATAGTTAACAGAGGCCTCAGTGCCTTAACTCATTGGAGAGCCTATTGGTAGAACTTCAGGAAACATGGCAGTATGGAGGGGAAACTATCTGCCAACTAGTGTCTTCCAGCCTATTCCAGCAGATCACACTTTATCAGTTATGATGGTTTGGCCGCAAGTCATAGAATCTCTAACTCAAATAGGCACAATTATAAGGATGTTTATTATCTCATGTAAGAAGTCCCAAGCACTAACAAGGTGCAAGGCTGCCCCATCTCTACTCTGCCCTTTTCACCATGTCTCCCAGCTTGTCCCTACTAATCCCTCTCGTGTTGCCAAGATGTCCACCATAGCTCCAGGCATTCAAACATAGACACAACCAAGTCCAGAATAATAGCAGTTATCTCATCTTATATATCTCTATCAGAGACAACATTGATATTGCCCACTAGCAATCTTCTCACATATCATCGACCAGAGTAAGTTCATATACTCCTTCCTAACCCAGTCATTGCCACAGGTGATATAGTAATTATGCCTGCCTTAGACTACTCAGACTTTATCCTATAGTCACTTAAGAGAGGACAGAAATTCCAAACAAAATATGATTCTTTTCTTATGGAGCCCAATAGAACTTAAATATCAATCATTTCTCGTATGCCTAATGTACTTTGGTTCAAATTCAGTTATCAAACCGTTCCTTCTGCTAAAGGCTTTGTTACTTTGAGCTTTATGGATTGTAGTATAAGAGAAAAAAGGAGAAAGAAAAGAATTAGGAGAGAAACAGAAGAGTCTTAATTTTGTAGAGTCTAAAAGATTTTAGTACATGATTGTCAGTTTCTCAAAACCACTGATCTCCCACAATAACTCTAAACTCAGAAGTAAGTGGTTTTCTTAAACCAGAAAAATGAAATTAGGAGCAGGTGAGTATAAACATAAACAAGGTCCACTGTTGGTGATGTAGAAATTGAAAGTGACATTTTAGACAATGCCAACATGTTAAAAGCACCAATAACAAACATTGAAGATTATATTTTTCTGGAAGTTGAGAAAGCCAGAACATTTACCTTAATCCTTCATTTCATTGACCCAAAGTAAAAAAAAAAAAAAAAAAAAAAAAAATCAGCCACACCCACTGCTTTAAATATCAGCACCACCTTCACGTGAATTCAAATGATTAAAAAGCAAAGGGAAACCTGAAGCTCTTTTTGAAAAGTAATTTCCATGGACACACCTGGCTGGAGGCAGGATTGCTGGCCTTCATCTCTCCATCTGCTAAAGAACCTTATAACACTATGACTTCTATTACACAGCTTTTCACAGCCTGACTTATACTATGAATACTATTATTTAAAATAGAATCAAGGTCTTCTTTATCTTTATTCCACCTCCTGGTGCTTGGAAAAATGCAAATTAGGTGTTAATCTCAATTTATTGGAAAACAATAGTTTGGTTTACAAAACTGTCTGTAGAAAGTAACTGGATTATTTGCTGGGCGCAGTGGCTCACACTTGTAATCCCAGCACTTTGGGAGGCTGAGGTGGGTGGATCACAAGGTCAGGAGATCAAGACCATCCTGGCTAACATGGTGAAACCCCATCTCTACTAAAAAATACAAAAAATTAGCCGGGCGTGGTGGCAGGCGCCTGTAGTCCCAGCTACTCGGGAGGCTGAGGCAGAATGTCATGAACCTGGGAGGTGGAGCTTGCAGGGAGCTGAGATCAAGCCACTGCACTCCAGCCTGGGCAACAGAGCAAGACTGTCTCAAAAAACAAAAACAGAAAAAAGAAAAAGTAACTGTATTATTTATAGTGTGCTCTATTTAATAATATAGCATAAGGATATCAAGAAAGTTTCTTTTAAATATGTTAAAGCAGGACATTGAAATCATTCATGTTTCACCATTAAACATTAATCATTAATCATTAAACATTTATTCTTAACTGGTTAAAAAAAGACTGCCAGAACAAAGGTTATGAAATAGTTACGTTTATTGCAGTGAAAAATCAAGACACATTAGCATATGAACAATTTTGGATTAAAGGTTCACTTTCTCAAAAGAAGTTTCTCATACAAACATATCTTAATACACTAGTGTCAATTAAACGGGGTCTTCCCCAAGAGCCAATACTGGAGCCTTGGCTTAACTACTCTTCCCAACAGTCAGGAACCAAAAAAGCAAAGCGAAACACCTGTGCTTTTCTCATAGTTTCACTGCTTGTCCAGGGAACACCGAACAATAGAAAGCAAAACCTGTGGCCAGTAGAGCACATTTTACTCAGTGGACTTCTGAACAATCACATCCCATTTGTTGACTAAGTATTCATCTTTTCCTACTCATTTTGACAGCCAATTTTGTCTCCTACAAAATCCAAGTATAATATTGACTTTTAAGGATATTGCTACAAGTGCACATCACCAAACAGCTAAAACTTGACTTCAGCTTTCCTTGAGGAACTGCCTTAACCAATGTTTGCCCTTTCTGCAAGCCCCATGTTTTGGCAGCCACCTGTATAAAACCATGTAAAATACCTACCCACTGCTTCAGCCTGCTGTAGTGTCTGAAATTCTAACCATGAATATCATTCATATTTTTCCGTAAACAACCATTGAGCACTCACCATATGAGGGAAGTGCATTGATTAAGTGTTGGGAAATTTAAAAATTAATTATATACACTCTCTATTTTATAGACTATATAATCCACTGAGGAAAAGGATGAAATTACAAATAACTATACTGGAATTCAATATATGCTAAAATAAAGCAAACAATATCCAAGAGGATCAAACTAGAAAAGATGTAATACAATTAAGGCAACAGGGGAAATCTTTGTAGACAGGGAAATGTGCAAAGCACAAAGTCAGATGTTTTTGTTTTTTTTTTTTAAAACAGAGTCTTGCTGCATCACTTAGTCTGGAGTGCAGTGGCACAATCTTGGCTGACTGCATCCTCCACCTCCCGGATTCAAGTGATTCTCCTGCCTCAGCTTCCCAAGTAGCTGGGACTATAGGTGTACACCACCACACCTGGCTATTTTTTTTTTTTTTTTTTTTTTTTTTGTAGAGACAGGTTTCACCACATTGGCCAGTCTGGTCTCTAACTCCTGACCTCAGGTGATCCACCCACCTCGGCCTCCCATATCCCAAAGTGCTGTGATTACAGGCATGAGCCACCGCACCTGGCCAGAAAGTCAGATTTTTTTTTTAACAGATGAAACACTGATACCATAAAAGCAGAAGCAGCAAATGAGCAAAAGCATAGAGACTTTTTTCTTTATACATTTCTTTCAAAATGGGCAATCAAAAATGGATAAAACAGTCACTAAAAGGCCCTGCAGTAAACAGCTAGCAGACTACAGGATTCAGAGGAAATAAAGTAATTGACAGGGAGGTTCTGATAGTCAAGGGAAGCCTTTGAAAGGTCCAGAACATGTGGTTCATCAGGAAGCTCTCGAAGCCTCTAGGAGCATAATGGGATCACTGGACAATGAGATGGAGACACCAAAATTAGATCTGTCTTCTTTACCGTATATTCTCAGGCAGTCTCTAACCTCGATGTGCATTAATCCATTTTGACAAAGCAAAAAGAAAATAAATCCAATGATGCACTCTGCTCAAGAATATGGAATCTATATTGAGGTCAACCTTAAGGAAAACAGGAAATCAGAGTGAAGGTTACAGCTCTGACAGGGATTTGGGCTGGCTGTGCTTTCATTCCTGTCTAGGTCACACTGACATGAAGCCCAGAGACAGTTTTGAAATCTGCTGAGGAAGTCAGCATATGCCAAGATGGAATAGAATTCCATACCCCTTTGCTCTTAGCACAAGGAGCTCACATCAGAAATAGTCTAGTGTTTTAAACAAAGCACTGCTTAATCATTCTTAATATCATAAAACAAGCCTTTTGGTCACCACAAATGGGTAAGAAAACAATAAGACAGACAACAGAAACAATAAGACAACGGATGCATGTGCTAAAGATATAAATACTAAATTCATAAGAAAAAAAAGTACAAATAGCAGACAAAAAGGTTCACTAACTAGTTATCAAAAAAAGAGCACATTAGAAAACCTGGGTGCCATTTTTCACTTACTAAATTAGCAACTTAAAAAATTATAATATTCTATTTGACAAAAGTATACCAAAGTTCTTTCTCATGAAGTTGAGGTATTAGATAATCACAATGAGGCTTTGACTCAGTAATTCTCTCTCAGGGAATTTATTTTAAGGAAATATATTCCATCTATTTGACAGATCATATTCACATCATAATTATTTCTAATAATGAAAATTATAAACTTTAATATAAACAAAGGAGAAACATCAAATGTTCTGTTTTATATCTAAAATAGCGACTTTGAAAATTCTGTGAAACAGGGAAAATGCTTATAAATCATGATATAAAATTAGATGTATATTATGATCACAACACTGTAGAGGATTCATAGTGACAATGTCTAAAAGAAAATATAAAGTAACAAAGCTTGTTTTATTTGGATGCTGGAATTACAAATTACTTTTTCTCTTTTTCCTACATTTTCAATAGAATTGATGTGTTGCTCTAATAATAAAAAACTCTGCTTCTCATTCATGAATTTCTAAATGCCATTTGATTTTAATGAAATGATTTTACCACAATATTTATTTAAAATACCTGGGCATTTGTCATTAGTCCCATTCAATTTTCCCGATAAAAAAGAAACTATTAGATAAGAAATAGCACTTAGGAATGCATCCCATTTTTCAATACTAGTTGAGAAGGATCCAGAAGTCACTCACCATGCCAATCCCACTCCCAGCAACACACCTTCAAATCCCATGTACTGGCTGGGCACAGTGGCTCACGCCTGTAATCCCAGCATCTTGGAAGGCTGAGGCAGAGGCTCTCTTGAGGTCAGGAATTCGAGACCAGTCTGGGAAACAGGGAAAAACCCCGTCTCTGCCAAAAATACAAAAATTAGCTGGACGTAGTGGCGTGCACCTGTAGTCCCAGCTACTAGGGAGGCTGAAGTGGGAGGATGGCCTGAGCCCAGAAGGTGGAGGTTGCAGTGAGCTGAGATCCTGCCACAACACTACAGCCTGGGCGACAGAGTCAGACTCCGTATTAAAAAAAAACAACAAAAACGTGTACTTTCTCTTCCAGTTATATTCATGTGCTGCTTATGGGCATTTCGGTCTGCAACAAACCACATACAGCCTATGATGGTAGTACCATAAGATTACAATGTAGCGAATAAATTCCTGTGTGCTTGTGTCTTAGTTTTTAATGTAGGTTTTAGGCTTTATAGGATCCCTTCAAACATCCACTATTGATTGAACTATTAAATAAAAATTAAAATGGCAAAGATAAATTATAAATTAGCCGTTTCTATTGCTTTTGTTCTTCCTTTTCTTTTCCTTCTTATATTTCTTTTCGAAATGCTTCACTGCTCCATGGGAGATGCTGAGTTTCCCAAGCTCCAAACCCACTATCAGAAGAAGATACGAGTCTTAGCTATACTACTATTTCTTAATCTATAAGCAAGGAGCCAAGATATGCAAGGAAGTATCTGGGACAGTGAGAAGCTGATGCATGGTGCCATTTCTTGCATACATCTTCACTGGGGTTCTACTCCAACCCTAAGATTCTAAGATTCCCCGTCTCTCTAACATTCTGGATTGGAAGGAAAAGTTTGGAGAAGAGAATCTATCATCCATCTCTAATTCATCAGTCTTGTGTTGAAGACAAACTGTGAGAAAAGACTAGATTTCCAGGAACCAAAAGGAAAGATTTTATATGAGGTCCTTCCTGTAACAACCAGCTAAATCTGTGAACTTGTATTCAGAACTGAACAATAACAGAGTGCCAAAGGCAGTTACTGCTGATGGAGGATATGACAAACAAATCTTAACCTTACCTCTATCCCATTCTGTTTCCACAATCTCTCCCTTGCCTGTAAGACAGCAAATATCTCTAACAGCAGCATCAAGCACAATAATCTTCTGAGATCTGCTCCCACAGCTACTTTTTCTCCACCTAAACTGACACAGGTTGCTGTTTGGAAACTGTTTATACTTTACCTAGCACCGTAATGATTAACTTCAGCTGTCTCTTGTGTCTGAGTAAAGTATGTTCCACGGAACAGCAGTATTGCCTTCACCTGGGAACATGCTAGAACTGCAGAAACTCAGGCTGAATTAGAATCTGAATTTTAACAAGATCTCAGGGTAATTTTTACACACATTAAAGTTCGCAAAGTGCTTTAAGAAAACCTGGAGGGTGACACCATTTATCAGCCTACAAATTGCTATCAGAGCCACCACTTCGTGTGGTAAACTGAAGAAAGCAGCGGCTTTGGAGTAGCTTTTCCTAGGATTGAGACCGCTGCTCATCACTTAGCAGCTGTAGGTCATTGGGCAAATTACCTAACAGCTCTAGTTTTCCATTCCCCATGTGTTAAATAATAAACCCTATATCCACAAAATTTTGAAGACTATATGTAACAATGTATCTAAAATATACAATCCAGTGACTGAACCAGAGTAGATGAATATTTGAAATCATAAAGTATGAGAAGAGACTTTGAAAGCTAATTGTCAAATCCCTACCTTGCCTCAACGTGCTCAGCTTTAGCCAATCCCTGAAGATGATAATCACAACCTTTTCTCATTTGCACTCCTTTACTCAGGAGCTCACTTTCTTCTACATAAAGGACCAACTACCCCCAAACATCTCCTATCAGACTTCCATTGAACTTAAGATTTATCACTGTTTTGCTATTTTATAGTGCCTTGCTTGCTTTTCTGAGCTCATTTTGCTTACTTTTTAGTCAAAAATCCTCAAAAACAAAATGACTGTAGCACTGGAACATGGTTGTTGATAACTAATATACCACTGGATGGTGACATATCATGTTCTCAAGACCCTATAAAAGAAGTAAACTATATCATCAGTTGAATAGCCCTTAGTTAGAGAAAAGATTAATTCTTAATTCAAAAATATATACTGAGCACTGATTGTGGTCAGATTACAATATGAAAAGAAGATAAACAAAAAATAAAAAGTCTTTACACTCAAAAACCTTAAAAATGTGATACAATAAGTGCTATGAAAAAGGAAACATGGAATTTGGGGTGAGCTCATAGAAAGGGGGATCTAAACTATGTTTTTAGGGGGTGGAGAGAGTGTTCAGGGAAGACCTCCTAGATGAAGTGTCATTTAATGTGAAAAAGCGTAAGCAAATTATTTACTTGCCTATCAGCACAACTCACAAATCAGAAAAAGCTGGCTGGGTTCAAATTTGAGCTCAGAGGTTGAGCAAATTAATTAACCTTTCTATGCCTCCCTTTACACATTAGCATAATAGAAGCAACGTTCTTACCTACATCATAGATTAATTGTAATAATGAAAACTTTAAATATGTATTGAAGGCTGGTGCTCCACAAATGTTTGCTGTTCTGTTCGCATGAATTGATGTAAGAATAGCTATCCTCTCTCATACCAGAATTTCTATGTGAAGCAAGTGGGTCAAGATTATGATAGATTACTGTTCTAGTCCCTGAAAGGATGGCTCAATGTGCATATGGATCTCAAATTATATATACATATATATATCAATCTCAATTTTACATGTACTCATGTGTGTGTATATATATATATCAAATTATATATATCTTAAGTTATATGTATCCACACACTTATGAAAAATTTTTAAAGTAAAATAAGAAGAATAAGGTAAGCAAAAGTCTGAGAAAAGAAGACTTCAAAGATGCCTCAAAATCAACCTACCCAGCATCATACTGTAAGCTCCATCAAACCTTCCGCTTCCCACATGCTTCATCTAAGGATGAAGACATTCTCCAGCCATAGGCAAGTCCGAAACACAGGAGTCATCCTTGAGATCTTCTTCCTCATGCCCATATCTCACTCACCCTAAGTCTCGATGACCTTGTCTCCTAAGTATCTCAAAAACAATCACCCCAACTTAAATCCCTTCTTCACAACACTTGGTCATGTGGACCTCAGTTCTGGCCACATGTTTAGTATCTAGCATAATCACAATAATAAATGCTTGCTAAATTAATGATTTTGTAACCAGATGGAGATCAAGAAAGCGTAACCATAAGAAAAAAAAATTTAAATTTGTGATTTAGGAAGTACCAACCTACAATTCATTGATGCTCCTTGGAAATGTTTTGGTTTGATGGTAGGGAAAAACTTACAAATAAATAGATGGTGATATCTTTAATAGAGGACTGATTAAAACATAACATCAAAACTTCATATGCTGAAATAGAAATAATAAATGAGACATAGGGATGTCTTTAGGACTGGGGTCAGCAAATTGAGGCCAGCATGCCTAATCTGGTTTTGGTTTTTGTTCCACTGGAACACAGCCACACTTATTCATTTACTATTGATTATAGCTCCTTTCCTGTTGCAAAGGCAGAGTTGAATAGTTGCAACAGAGACTACAGGGCACATAAGCCTAAAATATTTACTATCTGGCTCTTTACAGAACTAGCTCGGTAACCCCTGCTTTAGAGCATCAGAAAAAAGGCCTCTGTCAGTAGAATCGCTTGAACCTGGGAGGCAGAGGTTGCGGTGAGCCGAGATGGTGCCATTGCACTCCAGCCTGGGTGACAAAAGCAAAATTCTGTCTCAAAAAAAAAAAAAAAAAAAAATACACACACACACACACACACACTAATTGTGACAGAAAACAATGTACTATGGTTTTAGAAATTTGTGAGAGATTAGGAAAGAGGGGAGATGAAGGCAGTGTTTGAGTTAAGGCCTTGTGGTTGGCTACATTATGACCCCAAATATAATCAAATCGCAATCTCTGGAACCTGTACATGTTACCCTATTTGAAAAAAGAGTCTTGGAAGATGTGATTACATTAAGGATCTTGAGGAAAGGTGATTATACTAGATTCTTTGAGTGGACCGTAAATGTCATCACAAGTGTCCATATGAGAGACAGGCAGAAGGAGATTCAACATACACAGAGGAGAATGCATGAAGACAGGAGCAGAGATGGGAGTTACATCATGATACACTGAGAACACCAAGCACTGCTGGCTGCCACCAGTGGCTGGGAGATGAGAGCTAAGGTTTCTTTCCCAGCGCTTCCAGAATGTTCTCGGCCTAGGTGGTGCCTGATTTTGAAATTCTGACCTACAGAACTTTGAGAGAATATGTTTTATCATTTTATACTCCCAACATCGTGGTCATTTCTTATATCAGCCACAGGAAACTAATGTAGTCCCACTGAAGAAAAATAGGGCTCATCTCTGCTCAAAGAAGTTGGGAGAAAGAATGTGATTGTATCACAATATTTAAAGTACCTAAAATTTTATATTTGATCCCATTAAGTTTTGCCAAAAAAACTGTTGCATTAATAAATAGCATTCAGGAATGATTCCCATTTTTCAGTGTCCAGAAGTAACTCACCATGCCCATTCCACTCTCAGCAACACAACTTCAAATCTCAGTCACTTTCCCTTCAATTTTATAGTAACCTGACTGTGGCCCCACTCTTATGGTTTGCAAATCTTAGGCTTTGTAGAGCACCAGTTCTAACTTTTAAAATGCATACAAACTTAGAAAGAGGTTTCAGTGTTAACTCTGCCACTAAACAATTTTATCAACTTAGTTGACACTTTCAATTTCTGGTTCATCAGAATGAGAAAGAAAGAATAAAGGGGAAATAAGGGAGGGAGGAAGGAAGGAAGGAAGGAAGGAAGGAAGGAAGGAAGGAAGGAAGGAAGGAAGGAAGGAGAGGGGGAGGGGAAAAGATTATTTCATATTAATTGACATGTAATGAGATTAGAAAAAAAAAAAATTATAGTACCTCCTGACATCAGAAGTCTTCTTTTTAAGGAAGCTACCTTTGCTTAAGAAAAATACCTCACTGTGAAAGAAAGTGAGACCATGAAGGTTTCAGAGATAAAGTGTTCTACATAAAAACTTATAAATGTTTAAGGTTTTACTTTTGATCTGGTAAGTAGGAAGAAAGGAGAAAGAAAGAGGAGAGAAAAGATAGAAAGGGGAGTTGGGGGAGGAGATGTGAGTAGGTTGGAGGGAAAAGATCTGCTAGTCCCTCTTCCATGAGAGAAACAAACACCAGCCTCAAACTGCCCTAGTTCTGGTTATCTGCCACCATAACAGACCCCCCAGGCTTACTCCTCTGACCTTTCCCTTATCATGCTAAGAAGATGAAATTGGGAATGTTTTACAGCCCCCCACCATACAGCAACTATTGTGATTCAAGGAGTCAAACCTAAAAAATAAGAAACAGGTCGGGCACAGTGGCTCACACCTATAATCCCAGCACTTTGGGAGGCCAAGACAGGCGGATCACAAGGTCAAGAAATCGAGACCATTCTGGCCAACATGGTGAAACCCTATCTTTTCTAAAAATACAAAAATTAACTAGGCGTGGTGGCGCATGCCTGTAATCCCAGCTACTCAGGGGGCTGAGACAGGAGAATCACTTGAAACTGGGAAGCAGAGGTTGCAGTGAGCCGAGATGGTGCCACTGTACTCCAGTCGGGTGATAGAGCGAGACTCCATTTCATAAATAAATAAATAAGAGACATTAGTCAATAAAACCAGGACAGTTGGACTCTAAGGCTCTACTCCTTCTTTCATGCACATGATGGCTAAAATGGCTTGAAAAGGAAAGAACATGCATTTTACATTAAACAATTTAGGTAGTAAAGGCTGAAAATATAAATTAGCTTCAAACCATAATCCTTCACTAAGTGCTGTGGTTTGATACAGAAGGAGGTACAAGGGGACATGACACAACTAGAAGAGGGGAAGGGTTTTCCTCTGGGGAGGGTGGAGAGTGCCAGGAGAGGAGTTGAGAATGGAAAGCAGACTGAAGGCTTCACTGTGTGTCAAAACGTAGCCCTGCCTACACCTCAGCAGGGCAGGAAGCAGCTACCAGACATGAGTTTAGGATACATTTGCAGAATCTGACCACTTCTCACCGTTTCCACCACCGTCTCTGTGGAAGCCACCATTGTCTCTAGCTTGGATTCAGCTATGGTGTCACCACTGGCCATTCTTAATATTCTTAACATTGCCAGCAGAAGGATATTTACCTATGTCAAATCCTGTTATTCCTCCATTCAAAATCCTGTAAAAATATCTCACTTCACTCAGAGTAAAAGCTAAAGTACTTAGGGTGACTTACAAGGCCCTATCAGAGCCCATCTCCTGCTACTTTATACCCCTCCCTTCTCATTATCAGACACACTGGCCTCCTCCTTATTTTTCGAGCCTCCTCCCTTAGCCCCAGTCACATCCCCAGCTGTCACAGCTCCCTAAAACTTCCCCCTACCCCAACTCACTATACCCCCACCCTGTCCACAGGCTACCTCTCTTACCTCTGAGTTCTATATTTGAATCTCACCTACCTAGTCAATGAGGCTTCTCCTGACCACTCAAATTAATGCCTCCACTCCTCCCCACCTCGTGTACTTCCAACCTCCTTCACCTACTCTAGTTTTCTATTTTATGTATTAGCATCTATCCCTTTCCAAATTATATAATGTATGTGTTATATGTATTCCCTCCTTCTGCCTCCAACCCCTGGGAATCTAAAGCTGCATGAGGTCAGGGATCTTTGTTTTACTCACTGATGTAAACAATGCCTGGCACCTTGTGAGTGCTCAAAAAATACCAAATCATGAAAGAAGGTAAAGTGGAAAACTGCTTTCCATAATTTGTAAGTTTTTAACACAGGATGATGTAATAATAAGTCAACTTATGTTTTTAAGGCATCACTGTGCTGTGAAACTAGCTTCAATAAATATCACAATTACTCATTCATTTCTTTAATAAATACTTGACGAGGGCCTACCCTATGCCAGGCACTGTTCCCAGTCCTGAAGATATAATAATTGAGTAAAAATGCCCTTGAGGAGGTTGAATTATAGCAGGTAAGAGAGACAATTAATAAGTAAAATATTTAGAATGTTAGATGATGGTAAGTTCAAGCAGATGAAGCAGGCAAAGAAGCTAAAACTGATTATTATACTTTTAAAACACCAAATGAGATAGCTTATAATAACAAAAGTGCTTAGAGAAGTATAAGGCAAAGGTTGAAAATTCTATCCAATTTAAGAAGTCTCTTTCTTATGTTTTGGTTTTACTCAAAGCAAGTTATAGAAGATGCGTCATAAAACTCTCACGAACTCACTGCCTAAATGGCTGTGTATTGGCTTCATGTTCACCACAGACTCCTGCTTCAGACCCACAGACAGCACTGTCATTCCTATGGGCAGATGGTGCATGCTCACCAGGCAGATGCAGCACACAGGACCTCAAGTGCATTCAGTGATTCCCACACTCTATGGTAGTCCCTCGATGGCAGCAGAATGTGAGGCGCAAGGCAGAGTGTCCTTACTGGCTCAGTTCTATCACTCCAGCTACTCTTATGGCATTTCATACTCTCAGTAAGAAGTGAGCCCCCAATTCACTTGACTCACGTGAGAGTATCATTTAGTTACAGAATGTATCGTTATTGATTTTTTTCCTTTGCTTCCCTTGAAAGAAACAATAAATGCTATAAGCAGAAAATCAGTTGTGGACATCCTGGGCTTATCATGTATGCCTTTAAACCCACTCAAAATTCTTTTCAAATTACTTGCTGACTATGCTGCCATTCTCTCACTTCCAGAATTTGCCAAGATTACCAGCCCTCTTCCCTTTGAAGTCATGCATAGCCACGTGACTTACTTTGACTCCAGAAAGTGAACAGAGGTGACTTGTGTCACTTTCTGATAGAAGTACTTAAGAGTTGTGTTCACCTGTTCTTTTCCACTAGCACAGCAAGCCCTGAACATTATTTTGAGATGAAGTCTCTATCAGTCTGAGCTTCAAAATAACTACAATGCAAGTATTTTGGGGACCATAATATGAACAAGAAATAACCTTCTTTTGTTTTAAGGCGCTAAGACTTTTTGGTTATTACAAAAATATAAAATAGTTTATCCTGACTAACATCCCAAGCAAAGCCGTGACATCCTGTTTATGAGCACCCAGTAGTCTTTCCTCCCCACCTTAGGAAGAACAGTACTAAGGAGCGTAATGTGCCCAATGTGAGATATTAGGTCATTTTTAAAAGATGAGTGAATTTACACTGATACATGAAAGAATTGAAGCATCTGCTATCTATCCTGGCACCCTAATTACTAGAGAAGCAACATAGAACACCTCTGAAATATCCTTTGATACATTCCTTGAGAAGCTATTTCAAATTTCTTAAGAAACACGGAGCCAGATTTAAAAGTTTAATTTAAGAAAAAAAGTTATAACAATAGAAGACCTCTGAGTAATGGAGGAGAAAATAGAAACAAAAATTTTATTGGTGCACCCTTTGTTGCTTCGACAGCTCTTAAAGTGACTGTGGAAGCAACAGCAATGACTGAGAGAACACAGGTCCATCACTCACAGCAACAGGAAGAGCCGTGATTCTCCCGTACATGGCAGCAACATCCTTATGAAACCAGCCCCAAAGGGTTGCAGTCACAAACACTCTCTATGGCTGAGCAGAGATTAACACTAGTACATGCAGCAAAATGTTATTTGTTCCAAGAAAAACTGATAAACTATGCCAGGATGCTGCTAGGTGTGCAAGGGGCGGGTGGGAAATTGGGACCTAGAAATTTTACCATGGAGGCCCAGACCCATTTTAGTGTCACAGTGATTGCTCCCCAGATTTTTGGCAGTCCTCCTCTAGATAGACAGAGAAAGCAGGAATTCACATTAAAAAGGATGTTTATGGAACCATCCAGAAGGATCTAGAATACTTGCAATCATTAGACACAGAATTAATACATTCCTTGGATCTTTACATCAGAGCCTTTAATGACAACTACTTGGCAGCTAAACTCATATTTCCCCAAATGGGATGTATCAACAGCAATAAAATGGCATAAAAATTGAAGTTATGGGATGCCACACCAAAAACACGTTATACTTTTAAGGACATCTTTATTTATATTTTCACAGTATTTTATTTGAAGTTTATCATCCAAATACCATGGATATACTACAAACAGCTCTAGACTTCTCAACCCCCTCAGTCTGTAAGTTGCTTCAGGGGTAGAAATGGGTGCAACATCTAGAACAGTCATTCCAGGAATTATCTCTGAGCTACGGCTCCCACCACAGCTCATAGGCAGCAGCCTGAATCTGCTTCACTTTAATCAGGAAAGATAGATGGAATTGAGCCCACTTAGTTCGTGGCTGCCAGCCCTCTTCGTCTCCCTCCCACAGACATGCATACAGGAAACCTGGCAGCTCCCTTCCCTCTTCCTGTCATTCTCACTAGGCTAAGGAGTAGGCAGATGCAGGAGGGAGGGGGAACGCAAAGGCTGCCAGAGCACTTGCCACATTCTGAGTTGCCATCACAGGCCTTCTCAGTGCCCAGCATTTCTCAGGTGCTCTTGCTAGGTTCAAGACAGAGAAATAGATATAAGCAATTGAGCAAAGCGCCCCACAAGAAAGGCATGCCCCAACATCCAAGGCTTTATTTGAAGTCACAAATACATAAGACGACTGTGCCCTGATTAAATCCTCTTATTTTTACAAGAGGGAATTGAGAAGTTACACAGCACTTTTCACTAAACTCAGAAAATCTTCCTGAATGAATTCAGAGAAGAGCAAGGCAAATTCAGAGTTAGGCAAAGAATGGGTGAAAGAGGAAAAGAAAAACAAGTAATTTAACATTGATGGATTTTTCCAGTGTCCCCAGTGGGAAGAATCCCATTGTGGGATAGTGACACATGCCCAAGCAGGCAAGTTTAATGGGCAAGACAGCAGACAAACTTGGGATCATGGTCTACTTCCCTTACTAAGAAATGTCCCAAATGCTCCCAGCACAAGCTGTCAAAACAAATTTAGCTTTCCTCTGACTTTTGTTGATAGGTGATAACACTCAACTCAACCAAACAAATTATAAGGCTGCTATATCAATGTAACCTCCACTCTCCCAACAATCAAAAATGTCAGGGAAAATCTACAGCATTATCTTCACCCTGAAAGATACACTCTTAAGAGTGAGAGATACAGCCCTCAGTTAGAGTGATGCAAGGCAAACTAGACGAGCAGTTCAAAGTCCTCACCTACAGCTACAGAACTGCCTTCCTTAATTTATTCATTCATACATTCCTTGCAGGACATATTGCATTTGATCCAATGACCAACAAAACAAATACACTTCTTGCACTTACAGAACTTACAGAACCTCAAGAGAAGAAGACAAAACAGTAGGTAATTACAATAAAACGTGTTGTATCCTAGGTGCTCCCAGTGCAGTCTAAAACCACAAAGACATAGCCCTATTCAAAATAGCCAAAATGTGGAAACAACCCAAATGTCCATCAACAATAATCAATTTGTTTATTGAGGCAATAAACAAATATGTGGTATACCCATACAAGGGAATATTATTTAGCCATAAAAAAAAAAATGAAGTACTGATACATGCTACAACATGGATGGACCTTGAAAACGTCGTAATTAGGAAAAACATCAGACCCAAAAGGCCACATACTGTATGATTTAAGTTATATAACATGCCCCAAATAGGTAAGTCCACAGAGACAGAAAGCAAGTTAGTGGCTTCCAGGAGCAGGGGGATGAAAGGGAATAGGGAATGACTGCTAAAAGGTATGAGGTTTCTTTTGGGGATGATAATGTTCTTAAATTAGATAGTGGTAATGGTTACACAGTCTTGTCAATATACTAAACGCCACTCAACTATACACTTTAAAAAGGTGAATGCTAGGATATGTGAATCATCTCTCACAAAAGTAGTTACTTAAAGGAGAAAAATCCCACAAACCCTTTAATACGGTAAAGAAGGACCCACCTGACCTGTATAGAATCAACTTTCCTTGTCAGAATACATGTGGTATAAGAGAAGCATGGCTTTGGAATCAGACAGACCATTACTTAGCTTTTCACAGCCATGGTTTCTTTTTTTTTTTTTTTTTTTCTTTTGAGATGGAGTCTCGCTCTGTCGCCCAGGCTGGAGTGCAGTGGCTGGATCTCAGCTCACTGCAAGCTCCGCCTCCCAGGTTCACGCCATTCTCCTGCCTCAGCCTCCGGAGTAGCTGGGACTACAGGCGCCTGCCACCTCGCCCGGCTAGTTTTTTGTATTTTTTTAGTAGAGACGGGGTTTCACCATGTTAGCCAGGATGGTCTCAACCTCCTGATCTCGTGATCCGCCCGTCTCGGCCTCCCAGCCATGGTTTCTTAATCTGTAAATTAAGGTTTGTGCAATGCTGTTATGAAGTTTAAAAATAACATATACAAAGCAACTGTTGTAAAGTAGCTTCTCAATAAACAATCAGCCAACAATGTTATAGAATATCAATATCAGGAATTTCACAACTAGGGTGAGACTTCTCCAACTCTTTAGACTAGCAGAATAGTTTCCAGGTGGATGGTATCCAGCAGAGTCATTACCAGATTGCCCTGCCGCCAAAATCAAAAGCAGAACCAGGATGTAAAGTGAAACCTATCAAGCGAGGGATGTTGCCTCTTCTCCACCACGGGTCAGCATTAAAAGATCATCTCTTCCTAATTTATGAGCATCTCAGTCCATCTTGGAGACTCCATAAAATGTGTACCTTTGGAGATGTTTAAATGTCTTTCCTCCTGTACTTTGGAGACTCTATATGCTGACTAACTGAAAAGCAGAACTAGAAGAACTAAATGTTTCATACCTGCTTTGTATTGGAAAGGCCCTGATCAATTTCAATAAAAACCCCTCGATGTATTTCAATTGATAGATAGACAGATTTTTCTTTAAAATATGCAACATGTGATAGGGGGAATTATGTTTACATTTTAGTAGCTGTAGTTTCTTAAATTTTACATCATGCATCTAAAAATCAACACCAGGTAATAAGTTCATTTGAGACCTCCTTATAGAAAACATATTCCTCACAGGGCATGGCGTAACTGTAGGCACACAGTTAAAGCTCAAAAAATATTAACGCTTTCTGCAATGAAAAGACATTACATAACAAACCAGCAACTGGTCAAGAAACAGAAATGCCTGGTACATGGATTGTTCTTTCCTACTAAGGGTTAGACATCCAAAGCCCTCTGTGATGTGGCTGCTGTCTCTGCCACTCTCATCACCACGTACTAATCTGTCAACACACTGAACCTCATGGGGTTCTCTAACTGTACCTAGAAGTTCTTGCTTCTAGGCCCTCGTTGATGCTCTTCCCTTGCCTAGATCTCCCTTTCCCCATTTCTCTACCAGCTTAACTCTTACAAGTCACCTCGGATTCAGCTCCCGTATCATTTACTTAGGAAGCCTCCCTGAGCTTGCCAAGTCCTGCCCCTCGGCGTGGATGAGAGTCCTCTAACACACACTTTTCTAGTACCTGTCATATTGTTATAACAACTATCTGTTTATTTATTTGTTTCCCATCCTAAACTGTTAGCTTCTAGAAGGTGGATCCATGGCTTTCACCTAACTGTGTTGTTATCTCCTAAAACAGTAAAACAGTGACAGGCATTGAATAAGTGCTCACTAAGTAAGTGAATGAATTGCTTTAGTCATAGTTGTAGTCAGAATTTTATTGTAATAATTTTAACTATTACCAACTTCCCAAATTTCCTCAAAATTTTAAATGTAAAGTAAAATGATCATATTTGATAAGAAACATTGTTAATTTCATTTAAATAAAGCCCAGAACAATTATTACATGTAATTTATAATAACGTTAATCCAAGTCATATATAATGATATGAATAATTACTACAGTGTCGAAAGTTCATTTGGCATAAAAGTCAGACAGTCAACATAAACAAATATTAAAATGTTAATTTTATTTCAGCCAAGCAAATCATTCTTGGAATTCACTGAGGGAAGAGAGAAAAGGAACTGAGCAGGGAAGGAAACAACTCTGCCAGGTTCCTTAATTAGAAACTGAAGTTGCTTCTGAGGCAGGTCATCCTATATCCTGCACTTTCAGGAGCTAAGGGTTACAAAGTGTCTTTATTCTTATCCACTTCCTTGTTTACTCACTAACCCTACCACTTGCCCAAGGAAAGAATGAGGTCAGTGCTTTAAATCTCCCCTCAATCCATCTCCCAGTCACTCTCTCTAATGGGTTTTCTTTTTGAAGCCCCGTCTGGAGAGTTCTCAGGTGACATTCAATTGTTGAAGAGAAAGGGGAGTCCATTTCAACATCAAGAATGATATAGAGGCTAGGCGTAGTGGCTCATGCCTATAATCCCAGCACTTTGAGAGGCTGAGGCAGGCAGGTTGCTTGAGTTCAGGAGTTCAAAACTAGTCTGGGCAATATGGTGAAAACTGTCTACCAAAACTACAAAACAATTAGCCGGGTATGGTGGCACACGTCTGTGGTCTCAGGCATTTAAGAGGCTGAAGCAGGAGGATTGCTTGAGCATGGGAGACAAAGGTTGAACTGAGCCGAGATCCCACCACTCCACTCTAGCCTGGTTGACAGAGCAAGAGTCCATCTCAAAAAACGTGATATAGGGCAGGATACTGTGGCTCACATCTGTAATCCCAGCACTTTGGGAAGCCGAGGAAGGTGGATCACTTGAGGTCAGGAGTTTGAGACAAGACTGGGCAACTTAGCTAGACCCCTATCTCTACAAAAATATAAAAATTAGCAGGGTATGGTGGTGTGTACCTGTAATCTCAGCTACTTGGGAGACTGAGGTGAAAGGATCACTGAGAGGTGACAACATGCTAGCAAGCCCTCGCTCTCAGGGCCTCCTCGGCCTCGGCATCCACTCTGGCAGCGCTTGAGGAACCCTTCAGACCACCACAGCACTGTGGGAACCTCTCTCTGGGCTGGCCAAGGCCGGAGCCACCTCCCTCTGCTTGCAGGGAGGTGTGGAGGGAGAGGCAGGGCGGGAACCAGGACTGCGCGCTGCGCTTGCTCGCAGGCCAGCGCGAGTTCCAGATGGGCGTGGGCTCGGTGGGCCTGGCACTGGGAGCGGCCAGCCAATCGCCACCGGCCCCTGGCAGTGAGGAGTTTAGCACCCAGCCAGCAGCTGCAGAGGGTGCCCTGGGTCCCCCAGCAGTGCCAGCCCGCTGGCGCTGTGCTCGAATTCTCACCTGGCCTCAGTTGCCTTCCTGCCTGGCAGGGATAGGGACCTGCAGCCCGCCATGCCCAAGCCTCCTCCCCCACCCCTCCACCCCCGTGGGCTCCTGCAGGAGCCTCCCTGAAGAGCACCGCCCCCTGCGCCAAGGCGCCCAGTCCCATCAACTGCCCCAGGGCTGAGGAGTGTGGGCACAGGGTGCAGGACTGGCAGGCAGCTCCGCCTGCTGCCTGGGTGTGGGGTCAACTAGGTGAAACCAGCTGGGCTCCTGAGTCAAGTAGGGACTTGGAGAACCTTTATGTGTAGTTAAGGGATTGTGGATGCACCAATCAGTACTCTGTGTGTAGCTCAAGGTTTGTAAATACACCAATCAGTATTCTGTATCTAGCTAACCTAGTGGGGACTTGGAGAACTTTTCTGTCTAGCACTCTGTGTCTAGCTAAAAGATTGTAAACACACCAATCAGCACTCTGTGTCTAGCTCAGGGTTTGTAAATGCACCACTCAGTACTCTGTATCTAGCTAATTTAGTGGGGACTTGGAGAGCTTTTCTGTCTAGCTCTCCTCTGTGTCTAGCCAAAGGATTGTAAATGCACCAATCAGCACTCTGTGTCTAGCTCAAGGTTTCTAAACGCACCAATCAGCACTCTGTGTCTAGTTAATCTGGTGAGGACTTGGAGAACCTTTATGTCTAGCTAGAGGATTGTAAATACACCAATCAGCACTCTGTGTCTAGCTCAGGGATTGTAAATACACCAATCAACACCCTGTCAAAACGGACCAATCAGCTCTCTGTAAAATGGACCAATCAGCAGGATGTGGGTGGGATCAGATAAGGGAATAAAAGCAGGCTGCCAGAGCCAGCAGTAGCAACCCACTCAGGTCCCTTTCAACACTGTGGAAGTTTCGTTCTTTTGCTCTTTACAATAAATCTGCTGCTGCTCCCTCTTTGGGTCCACGCCACCTTTATGAACTGTAACACTCACCACAAAGGTCTGCAGCTTCACTCCTGAAGTCAGCGAGACCATGAACCCACCAAAAGGAAGAAACTGCAGACACATCTGAACATCTGAAGGAACAAACTCCGGACTACCATCTTTAAGAACTGTAACACTCACCGCAAGGGTCCATGGCTTCATTCTTGAAGTCAGTGAGACCAAGAACCCACCAATTCCGGACACAACTTCAGCCCAGGAGTTGGAGGCTGCAGTGAGCTATGATCACACCACTGGACTCCAGCCTGGTGATAGAGTGAGACCTTGTCTCAAAAAAAAAAAAAAAAAAAAAAAAAAAGTGGAATAAGTAGCTAGATGCTTTGACATACTCAGAAGTAGATCAACTTCTCAACTAGAGAATGCTAGAACAATTAATCTATAAAAATCCTGTACATAAAGAAGGTCAGAACATCTGACTGTCAGAGCGAGAAACCCAGGAATCATGAGGGAAAACAAAGCATTCTTTTGCTTTGCCCTGATTTTTCCTCTTTCCCTCCCAGATAAACATCAAAATCATATACTGGCTTCAATTCCATGTATCATTCATTTACTATAATCCCAAAAGTCAGCTATTACTCTGGAGAATTTGCAGTGCACAGCAACTTGCTGAAGACTATACTCTTCAGTACTAGCTCCTCCCAAGAAAGGAGCAAACAGTAACATTGTATTACAGATACTTTAAAGACAAAGAAGAGGTCAGACACAATGATTCACACCTGTAATCCTAGCACTTTGGTAGGGCAAGGTGGGTCAATCACTTGAGGTCAAGAGTTTGAGACCAGCCTGGCCAACATGGTGAAACTCTCTCTACTAAACACAAAAATTAGCCGGGCATGGTGGTACACGCCTGCAGTACCAGCTACTCAGGAGGCTGAGGCAGGAGAATTGCTTGAACCCAGGAGGTGGGGGTTGCAGTGAGCTGAGACTGGGCCACTGCCCTCCAGCTTGGGTGACAGAGTGAGAATCTGTCTCAAAAAAATAAAAAAAATAAAGGAGAGAGAAAGAAAGAAAGAAGAGAAAAAGAATTGTTCACTGAGCTCTTAGAGGTCATAAAGGAGACCCTTCAAATTTTGGGGAAGAAGCAGAGAAAGGAAAGGAGAAATCAAAAAGAGAACTGGACCTTCTCCCTCTGCATTCAGGTTTTACAGAGAGAAGGTAGCACAGATAATTCTGCAGACTCTAGAGGCCATTTTATGTGTACACACCCATCGGTTGGCAAAAACAAGTGTCACCTTTAGAAATATGTTGGTCCTTAAAATGAACCAACCCAAGAGATTTACTCTGTGGTTCAGTAATACCTATACCATATTTCAAATTAGGTATAGATGTCTGTCTTTTTACACTTTGAATAGATTTCAAATTTATCTACCTTGTTGAAATGAAAGTTTAATAATTGTGGTTTGATATGAATAAGGTTATTTTCAGCATATTTATTGTGATTTTTTGCATTCCTTTTATTAGCATGAGACAGGCATTCTATTTTGTTCATTTAAATTATTTTTAACTTAGCCTTATGCAGGCTTGGTATTCGGGGTATAATTTGGACTCCCACACATCTTAATTCATCTGGGATCCAATTAAATTATTTTGATATTCCAAAATACTTAGCTCCTACTCCCTCACTTTTCCCTTCCCAACAGTTAATCTCTTATTTATATCTACTTTGTAAGAAAGGAAGTTAGGTCAATTAAATACAGTGCTGGAAATGTAGTCAAATGAATCTGTTCTGTTCCCAACTGACATTCCAATTTGCATGAACTTGGACTCATCACCAATTCATCTGTGTCTCTGTTTCCTCATTTGCTAAAAGGAAATACTGCTCTTAGTGGTCTCATACCCTAGAATCAAGAGGAAGACACTTGGCACATGTCTTGGTAGAATGAAAATTCCTTGAGAGTCACTCATTTTTTTAACACAATAAAAACTAGTTCTTTATCCTCTCCATCTAATCCAATGCTCTAGAGGGCAGAACAAAATTGACTAATTTTTTGGCTTACTTGGTTTGCTTTCTAAGACAAGTAAGTATAAAGCTCCCTACAGAGAGCTGTTCATACAAGTCTTTATTACATAAGTGTTTCTGAAGTAAACTGCTCCAGTAGACACATAGAGCACTGAGTTTTGTTTTGTTTTACAAACAGCAACAACATGAAAAGTCCACTGAATAATGGAGAAGAATGACACACTGGTTAAAAGATGTTCCTGAAAAATATGCCAGATTCTGTTTTCTCCTGTTGGAGCTTCACTCTTCACATTTGTATATTAAAGATTTCAAGAAATCTTGGATTAAAGAAAACATGTTTAACTTTGCTTTACTCCACATGTATTAGACGACAAATTTTTTTTTACAAAGCATAATAAATAACAGCCTGAGGAACAAACTTTGGGAAATCTTATCATAAAACAAATAAAGATGGACTATACCATTGAGAACTGGGCCTTTTCTGGTGGCTTAGGATGAATAATACACATTTTACATAATTTTCTTTTATCCAAAATAGCATTTTATTTTACAAAAGTAGTAAATCTTCTTCAAAAACCTTTTTAAATGCAAATAAAGAAAAATAAAACAACCATAATCCCGCCTCTTAGAATAAAATTATACTTAGCAATTTGATCTACATTGTATGTGTGTATCCATATATGTGTGTATGTACATTTTCTTAACTGAATAAAGAATAGAGAATATTCATTGGAAAACTACAGCAAAAGTTGTATGTAAGGGTAAGCCTTTGAGCATTTATTTAAAACCAAGCACAGCACATGTTTTCTGCTATTGTAGATACTGTTGAAAGCTACACTGAAGTTTCTAGTCAATTAAGGAAAAAAATAGAAGATATAAAACAAAGTTTAGAAGAGACAAAACTATCATTGGTAATGGATGACATGATCATCCATTTATAAAAATCAATAAAGCTACCTCTTGATTTTTTTTTTTTTTTTTTTTGAGATGGAGTCTTGCTCTGTCACCCAGACTGGAGTACAGTGGTACAATTTCCACTCACTGCAACCTCCACCTTCCGGGTTCAAGTGATTCTCCTGCCTCAGCCTCCTGAATAGCTGAGATTACAAGCATGCACCACCATGCCTGGCTAATTTTTGTATTTTTAGTAGAGACGGGGTTTCATCATGTTGGTCAGGCTGGTCTTGAACTCCTGATCCATCCGCCTCTGCCTCCCAGACTGCTGGTATTATAGGCGTGAGCCACCGCGTCAGCCAAAATATTTTTAAAATCAGGTAATTAAGCACGTAGGCAATATTCAGATCAACATATAAAATCAAAGACCTGCATATTTGTCATAACAATTAGAAAATGCAGTAGAAAAAAGAACCTATTCACAGTAGAAACAAAAATAAAAAACAAAAGTGTCTAAATCACTTATGGGGAAAATTATAAAATTTTGTTGAATGATATAAAAAAAACTTGAATACTGGAATAGTTTGTACTCCTGGGTAGGAGGACTCAAAACTGTTGAGTTGTGAACTTTTCACAAATTAATCTGTAAATTCATCTAAATTACAATCAATATTTCAACAGAATATTTCAGGTAGTCTTACACTCAATTCTAAATTCATATGAGAGGTTAAATTTGCAAGAATAGGCAAGAAATTTCAAAGAAAAAGGGGCTCAAAAGGATGGTTGCTTTCTTGCCAAATATCAAGACATAGTATATAACTATGGTAATTGGTATATTGCTATTTTGGTTACAAGTTAAGAACAACTAAGTAAAGAACCCCAAACCCAACTCATAAATATATATGAAAATACATTTAAAATGTATTCAAAAACCTTTAATATGATAGATTCAGCATCCAAAACCAGTAGAGGACAGATAACTATTCAATACAATCCCAGGAACAATTGGCAATCTATAGGGAAGATAAAACTAGATTTCTGTTTCATGGAATTCACAAAAGCTGATTTCAAATAAATTATAAGCATAAATGTGGAGAAAATACAAAATATTTAAAGTGAATATAGAAGAATATCTTAATCCCTTAGGATGTGATAGGCCTTAAATCAAATGCAAAGAGAAAATCATGAAGGAAAAAGCTAATGAATTCGGTAACATAAAAACTAA
>NC_045447.1:56673718-56682721 GCF_002776525.5 Piliocolobus tephrosceles | reverse complement strand
TAACTTCTAAGAATTAAAAGTAAAACACAAATAAACCAATAGATTTAGAGCAAAAAAAACAAATAATTCACAAAAATAACATACAAATACCCAATACAGATATAAAAATATATGCAACAGCAAAAATAAATTTGTTAGATAAGATGAAATAATATAAATCTCAGTTGTGTTTGTCCATTCTCACGCTGCTACAAAGGTACTACCTGAGACTTGATAATTTATAAACAAAATTTGACTCACTCACAGTTCTGCATGACTGAGGAGGCCTCAGGAAACCTAACAATTATGGCAGAAGGGGAAGCAAGGCAGGCTGTGCATGGCGGCAGGAGAGAGCGAGAGAGGGGAAGTGTCACACTTTTAAAACCATCAGTTCTCATGAGAACAAACTCAGTATCACAAGAACAGCGTGGGCGAAACTGCCCCTGTGATCCAATCACCTTCCACCAGGTCCCTCCTTCAACAAGTGGCAATTACAATTGAAGATGAGATTTGGATGGGAACACAGAGCCAAATCATATCACCAGTCATGGTTTTGAGAGACAGAGACAACTTGCAGAAAAACACCTACAATATGATAATGTTTACAAAAGCAAACACACATCCAAATAGATGTAGAAACAATACCATGCACATTCTATGTACATGTAAATGTATGTAAACATTTTCATGGAATAGGGTTAGAAGGAGCAGGTAGACAGTAGTGGGACTGACTAGGAGAGAAAGATAACTTTTCTGTGGTATTTTGTTTTCCTTTAAGGATAATGCTTTTATTACCTATGTAATTTCAAAACAATGTCAAAATATTTAAAAAGTCTCAACAAAGGTACCACTGAGGGTAGAATATCAATGATAAAGAGAAGGTCTTAAGAGCCTTCAAAGAAATAAAAAGTTTTCTACAACGGAAGAAAAATTGGACTTTAGTGTTTTTTAAAATAGAAACAACAATAGACATTAGTAAAAGATGAAATAGCAAATTCTTCTGTTATGAAAGACAATCATTGTAAACCTAAAATGGAATATTAATCCAAACATGCAATCAAGCTTGAGGGCAAAATAAAACTTTCTCAATCACATAGGAAATGCCATGAAACATTTCTGTGGAAGTTACATAATGATGTACTTCAACAAAATGAGAGAGAGATCAGGTGAAAGAAATATGTGGGATACTAGAAATGGTGACACTAACTCAAGATTCCATGGGAATAGGATGGACAGTATGATAGCTAAACAGCAAGCCCAGAAAAAAAAAAAAAAAAAAAAAACACAAACAAACAAAACTCTGCATTTAAAAAAGGCAGATGGCTCCAAATTAAATACATGTATGAAGACAACATTAATTCCAATAAGTAAAAAGTAAGTTACTAGGAGATATTAAGAGTATCATTTTTTAAAAGAAGGCCTATAATTCTTTCAATAATAATAAATCTAATAGAAAACTTTAGAGAAAGATACAAGCAAACACACAATGCTATCAATGAGATGTGGTCCAAATATGAAGCAGACTAAACTATGGTTTAATTATGAGAAACTTAGGAGCATAAGAAAGGATGCTAGAAACACTGTCTTTCAAGTGACTTATGGTTAATATAAAAAAAAAAAGAAAATGAAAACTTTGTATTTGCCCCTAATAAATAAAATTTAAATAATTATAATAATATAAATAATGTTTTTTGATTTTCAGTTGTTAACAATCAACTTTTTTTTCTGTCAAACCTGGAGGCCAATAGTTTCTAAAATTAAATAATAGAGATAGTGACAGCAGCGACAGTGGCAGTTGCATTGATGACATCACCATCGTCATCATGTGTAAAATCAAGTCTCAGTGGCAGTGCTCCAGGTTATAGGCTGGGATAATAAAAAATGAACCCAACCTTAGAGCTAGAGTCCAGTTACAGATCAACTTAACAGTGAAAATTGGACTAGTTTCCGTCTCACTTAAGCAGCAAGACATAGAAACTCCTACTGTCTGTAGAAAATAAAGTAGCAGAATTCCCAATCCTTACTGTTCAAGACACAATACTATATATTCAACCAAAGGTTACTAAACATGCAAAGAAACAAGAAAATGGGAGCCAAATTCAGAAAAGAAGTCAACTTAAAATGATTTCCATGCGACCCAAAAATTAGAATTAGCAAACAAGATCTGTAAAATAATATATTCAAAGATTTAGAGAAAAGTATGGAATAAGAAGTAAGCAGACAGGGCCAGGCACAGTGGCTCTCGCCTGTAATCCCAGCACTTTGGGAGGCCGAGGTGGGCGAATCACCAGAAGTCAGGAGTTCGAGACAAGCCTGGTCAACATGGTGAAACCCGTCTCTACTAAAAATACAAAAATTAGCCAGTCATGCTGGTGGTCACCTGTAGTCCCAGCTACTAGGGAAGCTGAGGCAAGAGAATCGCTTGAACCCGGGAGGCAGAGGTTGCAGTGAGCTGCGATGGCACTACTCTACACTCTAGCCTGGGTGACAAGCTCAAGACTCCATCTCAACAAAAAAAAAAAAAAAAAGAAGAAAGAAAGAAGCCAGACAGAAAATTTAAATAAACTAAATAGAGAGCAGAGATTTTAAAAATATTTAACACAAAAATATATTAGACTGACTTAACAAAAGAATAGCATTGTTAAAGAACAGAACAGGAACTTGAAGATATATACATAGAAATTATCCAAAATAAAATTTAGAGAGAAGAAAGCATTTAAAAAGATTGAACAATGAATGATCAGTGACTTGTGAGATAGTATTAAGTGGTATTACTTCTATTTTACTGGACTTTCAGAAAAAGCAGCAAGAGGGAATGAAAAGGAACAAACTGAAAAAATAAGAGTGACAATATTTTCCAAATTTCACATAACATGTAAAGCCACAAATTCAACTTTGATAGAAATTTTAAACTCAAATCCACAGAGCTCTAGGTACCCCAGAGAGGACAAATGCACAAAAATCCAAACTTAGAAAATCATAAGCAAATCACTAAAACAATGGGTAAAATATTTTTAAAGTGGCCAAAAGGAAAATGTCACATGGAGAGCAACGATCACAGTAGAAATGCTTTCTTCTCACCAAAAACAGTACAAGACAAAAGATAGCGGAATGACACTTCTAATGACCATCAACCTATACTTCTTCATTCAGTGAAAATATTCTTCAAAAATGAATTTGAACTAAAGACTCTTTCACAGTTAAATGAAAGCTGAGAATGCCAGTGTACCAGTATGAACAGAAATGGTAAAAGAAGTTCTTCATGCTAAAGAAAGCTCATATGTGATGAAAATTAAGATCTAAAGACAGGATTAAATAGTACCAAAAATGATTAATATTGTCAAATCCAAAATATTTTAATACAATAATGGTGATGGGTAAATCAATTATATCTCTACTATAAAGGTTAAAAGAAAAAACTATTAAAAACAACTAACATAACAATAATTTGTTAAGAAATACAAATTATTTAAAAATGTAAATTGTGACATCGAAAACAATAAAACCTGGGAAGAAGGGGAATAAAAATACAGAGTCTGTGTATGCAATCAAAGTTAACTTTTACCTGGTTAAAATAGGCAGTTATATGTAAAAGATGACTTATGTAAGCTTCAGGGTAAACAAAATGCAAAAATACTATAATTGATATGCAAAAGATAAAAATAAAATAAATAAAATATATCAGTAAAGAAAGTCATCAAGCCACAAAGAAAGAAAGCAACAGAGCAAGAAAGGAATAAAGGATTTATACAACAACCAGAAAACAACAAAATGGCAGCAGTAAGTCCTCACATATCAGTAATTACTTTGAATGTAAATTAATTAAATTATCCAATCAAAAGGCATAGAGTGACTGAATGGATTAAGAAAACAAGACCCAGCTACATGCTGTCTACAAGAAACGCACTTCACATTAAAGGATACTCATAGACTAAAAGTGAAGGGATGAGAAAAGACATTCCATGTAAATGGAAGCCAAAAGAGAACAAGGGTAGATATTTTTATTCCAGACAATATATTTTAGGTCAAAAACTTTAAAAAGGGACAACAAAGGTTATTATATAGTGATAAAGGCATACATTCATCAAGAGAATTTAACAATTACCAATATACATGCACCTAACATCAGAGCACCTAAATATTAAAAGTGACATTAAGAGATCTAGAAGACATAGACTAGAACACAATAATAGCAGGGGATTTTAATACCCTACTTTCAACAATAGACAGATTATCCAGACAGAAAACCAATAAGGAATCATGGGACTTCATCTACACTTTAGACCAGATAGAATCAACAGACATAGATGGAGGACTCCACCCAACAGAATACATTCTTTTCAAATGCACACAGAATATTCTTCAGAATACACTATATGTTAGGCCACAAAACTAGTTTTGACAAGTTTAATAAGATCAAAATTATACAAAATTATTTTCTGACCACAATTATATGAAACTAAACATCAACAAAAGAAGAAATCATGGACAAAGTTAACAAATGTGTGGAAATTAAACAATATTCTCCTGAGCAACTACTGGCTCTAAAAAGAAATTAAAGGAGAAATTTTGAAATAGCTTAGGACAAATAAAAATGAAAACAACATACCAAAACTTATGGGATGCAGCAAAAACAGTTCTAAGAGGGAAGTTTATAGCAGCAAATGCCCACATCAAAACAGAAAAAAAAAAAAAAAAAAAAACTCAAATAGACAACCAAATATTATACACAAGGAAATGGAGAAAGAACCAACTAAGCCCAAAGTTAGCAGAAGAAAGAAAATAATAAAGATCAGAACAGAAATAAGAAAATATAGAATAGAAAGCATCAATGAAGCGAAGTTGGTTTTTTAAAAAGCCACACAAAAAAAAAATTGACCAATTTTTAGCTAGACTAAATAAGAAAAAACAGAGAAGTATCAAATAAATAAATCAAATCAGAAATGGAAGAGGAGACATTACAACTGATAACCAATAAATACAAAGGACTAGCATCAACAATTATAAACCAATCATTTGGAGAACTCAGATGAAATGGATGAATTCCTAGAAACATATAACCTATCAGGACTGAATCACAAATAAATTAGAAATCTGTACAGACCAACAACAAGTAAGGAGATTCAACCAGTAATTAAAAGTCATCAACAAAAAGCTCAGGACCAGATGGTTTCCCTGCTGAATTCTATCAAACATTTAAAGAACTAAAACCAATCCTTACTAAACACTTTCAAAAAGTTGAGAAAGGGGGGCCCAAGGCAGATGTTGCACTGAACCCAATGACACATGAATACAGCTTAAAAATTTATTTAATCTCTGTCTCAGAAGAAATCATTTTGCCCCTCATATCAAATAGATTCCAAATACATAGTAGTAAAACTATAAAATCAAATGTTTTTCAAACTGGGCTTGCTTTATTAGCATGAAAAATGTTTAATTAAGTCAAATTAATGATTTAATTAACAATTACTGGATGCAAGGATGTATACTCAATGCTATGGTAGATAAAAGTTACATAAAGCAAAGTTCCTCTTCTTAACAGTTAGCATAAAATAGTCCTGGTTCCTTTATTCATAGTCCTTTATTCAGATAATTTTTCTTATATCTGCTAGATGTGTATAGTAAGAATAGAGGAAGTTAAAGTACCTCTTACATTTCCAGTTTGTGACTTTGACACAAACTGCAAAGAAAGTAGTTATGTGGCTATGTACGCAGTACCTTAAGAGGTAAACACCCTCAAATACCAACTCAGATACACAATAGAGTACATCATGTGTCATTTAAAGAAAGGGTTATGTTCTGATATGTTGGGTGATTTTGTCATTGTGTGAACATAATATGGTGTACTTACACAAATCTAGATAGTATAGCCTACTTACTGCACACCTAGCCTACGTGCTATAGCTTATTGCTCCTAGATACAGACCTGTACAATATGATACTGTACTAAATACTGTGGACAATTGTAACACGATGGCAAGTATTTTTGTATCTAAACATTTTTACATAGAAATTATAATTTTATTAGTCATTTTTTATTAGCATGAAAAATAGCAATTAAGGTCATTATGTGATGACAGTCAGTCATTATGACAGTCAGTATGACTGTACAGCATAGAAGAGGAGGTTTTCAAATTAAATAGCATCAAGCTTGTGAGGGTTAAGCAGAAAAAGTCCCCAGATTACTACATCCAGGAATAAGGCACACATGCTTTTACTCGATGGGGCAATAATTTGAACTTGGAACACAATCAAAATGGGATTTTTCCTGTCAAAAGATGTTTTAGTTACTGTAGCCTTGTAGTATAGTTTGAAGTCAGGTAGTGTGATGCCTCCAGCTTTGTTCTTTTGGCTTAGAATTGTCTTGGCTATGCAGGCTCTGTTTTGGTTCCATGTGAACTTTAAAGTAGTTTTTTCCAATTCTGTGAAGAAAGTCATTGGTAGCTTAATGGGATGTCATTGAACCTATAAATTATCTTTGGCAGTATGGCCATTTTCACGATATTGATTCTTCCTATCCATGAGCATGGAATATTCTTCCATTTGTTTGTGTCCTCTTTTATTTCCTTGAGCAGTGGTTTGAAGTTCTCCTTTAAGAGATCCTTCACGTCCCTTATAAGTTGGATTCCTAGGTATTTCATTCTCTTTGAAGCAATTGTGAATGGGAGTTCACTCATGATTTGGCTCTCTGTTCGTCTGTTATTGGTGTATAAGAATGCTTGTGATTTTTGCACATTGATTTTGTATCCTGAGACTTTGCTGAAGTTGCTTATCAGCTTAAGGAGATTTTGGGCTGAGACAATGGTACCAAAAGAGAGCTATAGACCAATGGAACAGAATACAGCCCTAGGAAATAATACCACACATCTGCAACCATCTGATCTTTGACAAACCCGACAAAAACAAGAAACGGAGAAAGGACTCCCTGTTTAATAAATGGTGCTAGGAAAACTGGCTAGCCATAAGTAGAAAGCTGAAACTGGATCTCTTCCTTACACCTTATACAAAAATTAATTCAAGATGGATTAGAGACTTAAATGCTAGACCTAAAACCATAAAAACCCTAGAAGAAAACCTAGGCAATACCATTCAGGACATAGGCATGGGCAAGGACTTCATGTCTAAAACACCAAAAGCAATGGCAACAAAAGCCAAAATTGACAAATGAGATCTAATTAAACTAAAGAGCTTCTGCCCAGCAAAAGAAACTACTATCAGAGTGAACAGGCAATCTATAGAATGGGAGACAATTTTTGCAATCTACTTATCCGACAAAGGGCTAATATCCAGAACCTACAAAGAACTCAAACAAATGTACAAGAAAAAAACCAACAACTCCATCAAAAAGTAGGCAAAGGATATGAACAGACACTTCTCAAAAGAAGACATTTTTGCAGCCAACAGACACATGAAAAAAATGCTCATCATCACCCGCCATCAGAGAAATGCAAATCAAAACCACAATGAGATACCATCTCAAACCAGTTAGAATGGCGATCATTAAAAAGTCAGGAAACAACAGGTGCAGGATGTGGAGAAATAGGAACACTTTTACACTGTTGGTGGGACCGTAAACTAGTTCAACCATTGTGGAAGACAGTGTGGCAATTCCTCAAGGATCTAGAACTAGAAATACCATTTGACCCAGCCATCCCATTACTGGCTATATACCCAAAGGACTACAAATCATGCTGCTATAAAGACACATGCACACATATGTTTATTGCGGCACTATTCACAATAGCAAAGACTCAGAACCAACCCAAATGTCCATCATTGACAGACTGGATTAAGAAAATGTGGTACATATACACCATGGAATACTATGCAGCCATAAAAAAGGATGAGTTTGCGTCCTTTGTAGGGACACGGATGCAGCTGGAAACCATCATTCTTAGCAAACTATCGCAAGAACAGAAAACCAAACACCGCATGTTCTCACTCATAGGTTGGAATTGAACAATGAGAACACTTGGACACAGGAAGGGGAACATCACACACCAGGGCCTGTTGTGGGATGGGGGCAAGGGGGAAGGATAGCATTAGGAGGTATACCTAATGTAAATGATGAGTTAATGGGTGCAGCACACCAACATAGCACATGTATATATACGTAACAAACCTGCACATTGTGCACATGTACCCTAGAACATAAAGTGTAATAATTTAAAAAAAAATTTGAATGCTCTTTCTATCAATACATTCAGAATATTATTGATAACAGAGGACACAGATGACTGTGACTGAGGTTGGAGAAAGGGCATCAAGACCAAGCATAAACATAAAAACATCCTCGAGATTATGAAAGAGAAATAAACATTTTGCCAAGTCTGTTGGTAGGACCAAGCAAGAATACGAATCAATTAATAAGAACTGTACCTAATATAAACTTGGAATATCCTAAGATGAAGAACCTAAGGAACTTCCTCAGAGATTTTGAGAATCCTAATATAAATACATGACCAATCCCAGAGTCAAAAGCAAGGAAACAGTCAAGCTAGAATAAGAAAGAGAAAAGGAATAAAATGGCACCATTAGGAGCATCGTGGACCTGCTTCCAGATAAACCATAATGACTTATAAAATGTATTTTTACAAAAACAACAGGAAGCATTTAGAGTCTCTGTAAATTGTCCTAAGCATATACGGCAAAGGAAGAAATATTTACACAATATTATCTACTAAATGTCAGTAAGAACAGTGACAGTCTGTGGCACATAAGCCGCAATCCACTTTTTACTGAACTCCAGCCTCCAGTTCAAGATGACAGAAGCTCCACTCTGGATAGACATGACCAGGAGACAAGGATCCCTTTCCCACAGTAACAGTCAAATGCTAGAATAGGACCAAGGAGAGGCAGACCACCAGCATTTCTCAGGTCTCCCATCTCCATGTTACATAGAGTAAATTCCAGTCTAGCAGTACAGCAGAGAAGGAAAGGGCTCTATTTTTCACGCACCTTCCACGCCTAGCTACCTTAGATGTGGCAACTTGAGAATACTGGCATCCTTTTTTTTTTTTTTTT
>NC_045447.1:56597497-56673318 GCF_002776525.5 Piliocolobus tephrosceles | reverse complement strand
ATTTGTTTGAGTTCTTTGTAGATTCTGGATATTAGCCCTTTGTCAGATGAGTAGATTGCAAAAATTTTCTCCCATTCTGTAGGTTGCCTGTTCACTCTGATGGTCGTTTCTTTTGCTGTGCAGAAGCTCTTTAGTTTAATTAGATCCCATTTGTCAATTTTGGCTTTTGCTGCCGTTGCTTTTGGTGTTTTAGACATGAAGTCCTTGCCCATGCCTATGTCGTGAATGGTACTACCTAGGTTTTCTTCTAGGGTTTTTATGGTATTACCATCTCACACCAGTAAGAATACTAGCATCCTAATCACTGTCACCCTATCTCATTTGTAGGGCAGAAAGTCCATTTAGAGAGAAGCAAGTAAAGGGACCAGAGGCTATGACACTGGCCCCTCTTATAAAGTAAGGGTGCTACTCTTGAATAAATGGGCCACTTCTATTTCTGGAGCAGTGTCTCAAAGAGTTTGTCCAGAAAGAGAGGCAATCCATAATAACATAGAACTCTGAAACACTTATCAAAGAACTGGCTTTATTTGGAACTAAAAAAGGGGAAAGTTCAAGCCTAATGGTGCACTGAAAAAAAATAGATATTTTGATGGAAAGTAATTCAGATGAGGCTGACACTGAGAGCAACAGGCTAAACTGTTGTTCAGTTAGTTCATCAGAGAGAATCAGGGAAAGAGACAGCTAAGTAGAGCTTTCCTGGAATCAGAACACACCTAAAGATTGGCCTCAGAAACTTCCTTTGCAAAAGAGTCTGAATTTATTTGGATCAGACTATGAAGCAACTTATGCCCCAGGAGAATTAGTGGAGCCTAACAGTTGGTGCGATATCAACAGAAGCAGAGAGATTAACAGAGAGATCATAGACAGAAACAAAGAGAAACCTGCCAAAATCACTGTCACCACAAAGTCACTGTATGCATTCCCAAGGCTGAACTTTGCGAGGCATGACATCAGAGTCTTCAACTGTCATGGAAATAGACATTACTGAAATCTCCTAGCCAAGTCACAACACAAATAACCAAGAAACCATTAACAATGACAAGCCCCAGAGAAGAAGGATCAATATCCAGAGTAATTACCATATATTACCCAAAATGCTCAATTTTCAACAACAACAAAAATTATAAGATGTGAAGAAACAGGAAAGTGCAACTAATATACAGAAGAGAAAAAGCAGGCAACAAAATCTGACTATGAGAGGGGTAAGATATCTAACTTAAAGACTTCAAGATAGCCATTATAAATATACTCAGAGAACTAAAGGAAGCATGCTTTACAAAGTGAAGGAAGAAGGTATGACAACAACGTCTGTTCAAATAGAGAATATCAACAAAGACATAGAATATATAAGAAAGAACCAAATGGAAATTCTGGAGTTGAAAAATAAAATTTTTAAAAAGTCATTAGAAGGGCTTAAAACAATAAGGCTGAACAAGTAGAAGAAAGAATACACAAACTTGAAGATAATTTGACATATTATGCAAGCCAAGAAACAGAGATAGAAAAGAGTAAAGAAAATTGAACAGATCCTAAGAGACACAATTAAGCACACCACCACAGGCAAAATGGTAGTACCAGAAGAGGACAGATATAAGCATAAAAATATTTCAATAAATAATGGCTAAAAACTCCCCACACTTGATGAAAAATAATACTGTTCACATGCAAGAAGCTCAGTGGGTAAATATAAAGATATTCATACCCAGGATCATCATAGTAAAAATGTTGAAATCAAAGACAAAGAGTAAATCATGAAAGCAGCAAGAGAAAAATAATTTATCATGCCCAAGAAAACCTCAATATGAAGAATGGCTGAGTTGTCACCAAAAACTATTGAGAATATAAATGGTTGGGTGACAAAAACAATTAACCAAAAATCTTATATCCAACAAAATTATCTTTTAAAACTGGAGGCAAAATAATGCCATTCCAGATACACAAAAACTGAGAGAATTTGTTTCTACTGAACCCACTTAGGAAATAGTGAAGAAATTCAGGCCGGGTGCGGGGGCTCACGCCTGTAATCCCAAGCACTTTGGGAGGCCGAGATGGACGGATCACAAAGTCAGCAGATCGAGACCATCCTGGCTAACACGGTGAAACCCCGTCTCTACTAAAAATACAAAAATTAGCCGGGTGCGGTGGCGGACGCCTGTAGTCCCAGCTACACGGGAGGCTGAGGCAGGAGAACAGCGTAAACCCGGGAGGCGGAGCTTGCAGTGAGCCGAGATCGTGCCACTGCACTCCAGGCTGGGCGGCAGAGTGAGACTCCGTCTCAAAAAAAAAGAAAAAAGAAAAGAAATTCCTTCAGGCTGAAAACATGTGGCCCCAGACAGTAATTTTAGTTTACACACACATACATTAAAAAAAAAAAAAAAAAAAAAGCACTGGTAAACATAATTACGTAATCCTAAATGACAGTATAAATGAATATTTCTCCTTTCTTCTCTTAAATGATTTAAAGGCAATTGTATATAATAATACGTATAAAATGTATTGTTGGGCCTACAACATATAGAAATGTAATCTATTTCATAGTAACAGTACACAAGTGGTAGGTGGGAGCAAAGTTGTACTGTTGAAAGGACATGATACCAGATGGTAACTCAACTCCACAGAAGCAACTGACGACAACCATTAAGGGTAAATAAGAAGAGTAATATAACAAACTATATACTCACATTTCTTTCTTACACCTTCTTAAAAGGTTATAAAATTATATAAAGTAATAAACATAACAATATATTGTTGGATCTGTAACTCATATACATTCAATATGTATGAAAATTATTGTATGAAAAGGGGAACTAGGAAATAGAGCTATATAGAAGCATTATTTCCATATCTCACTGCAATTAAGATGATATAAGTACATAGTGAATCAAAATATTAAGATGTTACACTAGAAAATATTAAATTAATGCAAAAGAAAGCAATAAAAGAGAGCAAAAAAGACATGAGACTGTATTTTTTAAAAGTAAAATTATATGTGTAAATCACTATATCAGTAATATCATTGGGAGCTGATCATAATCCCCAAAAACACAATCCCCAATGCCATAATCCCTAATATTGAAATTCTAAAAGATCAAAATCCCACAAGTCTAATATCCCCAAAATCACAATCTTGAAAAGTCAAAATTATAAAAAACATAATTCTGGAAAAAATTTTAAACATTATTTTAAATATACTTATTTACATTCTTAAAAGAGGATTTATTTTAGAAACATAAAAATACAACACAACACTTCATAGGACACTTTGTATAATAAAATAGTCAATAATATATGTATTTTTGCAAGCATAAACACTCAGGTATACTAATAACAGTCACATGAGTATAAGGGTATAAGCAGATGAATCATACTCATAAAAAAATAGGTCAAAAGGGAAATGCATTTGCGTATCACTATGGTTGGCCATGCTGTGCACTCAGCTTTATTACTGCAGTCATACGAAACACTGTGATGAACAACTGGTCTTTTGTTAAGATTGATCAAAAACTACAAATTTTTACCACTGCATATGCAATCACCGAAATAACCAAGATCTTGAGAAATGTTATCTTTCACAAATACACATGTACACAAAGGACATCTCTTCATTTATTGAGGAAGTTTCAACATTTTTACATATACACACAATGCTTACAAAGTCAACCTTGTGATAATGCACTTCCTTGGAGCTTAATTTGCAAAAAATGCACAAAATGAATTAGAACTCTCCAAAAGTCTCTACAGAATTTATACCTCCAGTATTGGAGAGAATGCAAAAATTAAATACATGGCATAGTGAATTGTCAACAATAATGCTGACAATTTAAAATAGTTTTAAAAAAGAAAAAAATCAATATCCAAAAAAGTGTATTACAGAGATAGTTTATGGACAATCACACAGAAATACTCCATAAGAGCTGGCCAGCGTTCATGATAATTTTGAAATCTTGCATCATAAGGATCAGCTACTTTTTTCCTTTTAGGTTTTGGCTCTCCTCAGAGAATATGTTCACATTCATTTTCCATGTCATGCTGCTCCTTTTGAAATTCTTCTATGATTCAATATTTGCTGACATGAGCATTCCCTATTAATTTTACCATTTTCTATTTAAGAATTTTGATCTTTTGGGATTATGGCATTTGGGATTGTATCTTTCAGGATTATCCAAATCCAATAATTCTAAACGTGAGTGAATGAAACAATCAAGACAAAAGGAAAACATTGTCAGACTACATTTAAAAACCCAAGATATAGTTACCTATATGCTCACTGCAGGAGATGTATATTAGATTCAAAGATACAAACCCGATGAAAGTAAAAGGAAGCAAAAAGATACATCATGAAAACAGCAACCATAAAAAAGCTGGAGAGCCATACTTAAGAAAATATAAACTTTAAAAAATATATATTGCTAGAGGTGAAGAGGGAAGTATAATAATAAAAGAGTAAATTCATTAGGAAGATATCATAATTTCAAAAATAAATATGCACTTAGAAACAGAGCTCCAAAATCCATGCAACAAAAACCGACAGAATTATTGGGAGAAATACATAATTTAACAACAAGTGTTGGAGACTTCAATATTCTACTTTAACAATATTTTTAAAAATCACCTAAATGTTAAATAAGCAAAAATCATAAATGAATTATGGCACATTTGGTTTATACAGTAATAGGCAAACTTGAGAATAATGGTTATGAAGATCAAGCCTCCACATGTTAAAAAGTTTGTAACACAAAGATAATGAAATAATGAGGAACATAAAATGTAAGAGAACTATCGTTGCAATTACATAAATTCATGTATGCATATGATCAAAAGGTAGAAAGGCATATGGATAAATAAAAATGAGGTAAAATATTATAGACATATGAATCATCAGTACATTTCAGGTTCTACCTTGTAAATATTAATATATCTGAATCCAATGCATTCTTACTACATCTATCATGACTACCCTGATTCAAAAAAAAAAAAAAAACAATGAGCAAAACATGTCAGAGAAGATCAACAAAGGAATAGAAGACTTGAGCAAGAATGTAAACCAATAAGACCTGAAAGGTTTCTATAGAACACTCCACCCAACAGCGGCAGAATACACATCCTTCTCAAGTGCACATGGAATATTCAACAGAAGAGATGATATACAAGACCATAAAACAAGTCTCAATACATTTGAAAGGATGGAAATGATACTAAGTATGTTCTCTGGCCACAATGGAATAAAATTAGAAATCAATAACAAAGAAATTTGAGAAACTTGCAAATATGTGGAAATCATGTAACACACTCCTAAATAAACAATAGGTCAGAAAAGAAAGTGCAAGGAAAATTAGAAAACACTTTGAGATGCACGAAAATGAAAACACAATGGAATGCTGCTAAAGCAGAGCTTAGAAGTTTACAACTGTTGTTATTAAGAAAGTTTCCAGATTAACGTATTAACCTCCCAACTTCAGACACTAGAAAAGGTGAGAAAGTAAACATAAAACAAGAAGAAAGAAGAAAATAATGAAAATCAGAGCATAAATTAATAAAATGAAAAAACACAGAAATCAAATAAACTAAAAGTGTATAATTTGAAAAGATCAAAATAATTGACAAATATTTAGTTTGGCCAAGAGAAAGAAAAAAGCTAAATTACTAAAATCAGGATGGAAGTGGGGGATTACTACTGACCTTACAGATATTAAAAGGTTTGTACAAGAATACTATGAAGGACTACATGCCAAAAAATTAAATAACTTAGATAAAAAGGGAAAATCCCTAGAGAAACACCAACTGTGGAAAACTGACTTAAGTAGAAATAGAAAATTTGAATATACCTGTAACACATAAACCCTCAGCCTAAACAGCTTCACTGGTGAATTCTATCAATTACTTAAAGAATCAATAATATCAGTTATTGACAAACATTTCCAAAACAGAAAATTAGAGAATACTTTCCAATTCATTCTATGAGCCTAGTATTACCCAAATTCCAAAACCAGACAAGGACATCACAAGATAAGAAAACTACAGATCAATATCTCTAATGAATATAGATGCAAAACTCCACAACAAAATACTAGCAAACTGAATCCAGCAATATACTAAAAGAATGATAAATCATGACCAAGAGGCATTAATCTCAGGAATGTGAGGTTGCTTTAGCATCCAAACATCAATCAATATAATATAGAATGGCAATAGAACAAAGAATAAAATACACATAATTATCTACATTGACTCACAAAAAGCATCTGGCAAATCTGACACATTTTTATGAGAGAGAAAAAAAAACACTCAACGAACAAGGAATAGAAGAGAACTTCCTCAACACAATAAAACGCATCTACAAAAAATCGCACCAATGACATCATACTTAATAAATGACTGAATATTTTCCACCTAAGACCAGGAAAAAGACAAGAATGTCTAGTCTCACCACTTTCATTCAACATTACACTGGAGGTTTTAGCTAGGGCAATTAGGCAAGAAAAGTTAGCGGGGGAGGGCTGGGTGCAGTGGCTCACACCTGTAATCCCAGCACTTTGGGAGGCGGCCGGATCACGACATCAGGAGATCGAGATCATCCTGGCTAACACGGTGAAACTCTGTCTCTACTAAAAATACAAAACAAAATTAGATTAGCCGGGCGAGGTGACGGGCGCCTGTAGTCCCAGCTACTCGGGAGGCTGAGGCGGGAGAATGGCGTGAACCCGGAGGCTGAGTTTGCAGTAAGGTGAGATCACGCCACTGCACTCCAGCCTGAGCAACAGAGTGAGACTCCATCTCAAAAAAATAAAATAAAATAAAAATAAAAATAAAAGAAAGAAAAGTTAGGAGAGAAGAAGCATCTAGATTGAAAGGAAGTAGTAAAGCTTTCACTATTTGCAGATGACATGATCTTGCTTACAGAAAAGTCTAAAGAATCCACTAAAAATCTTCTAGAACTAATAAGAGTTCAGCTAGGTTGTAAAATAAACAACATACAAAACTTGATTGGATTTCTATACATTTGCAATAATCTCAAATGAAATTGAGAAAACAATTCCAGTACAATAGAATCAAAAAGAATAAAATACTTAGGAATAAATCTCCTATCAAAATCCCAGCTGACTCCCTTGCAGAAATTGATGAGCTATTCCTAAAATTCATACAGCTGAATCATCCAAAACAGTCTTGAAGGAAAAGAACAAAGTCGAAGGACTCACACTTTCTGATTTCAAAATGTATTACAAAGCTACACTCTTCAAGAGAATGTGGTACTAGCATAAGGATAAACATATAAATCAATGAAATAGAATTAATCATGATAATGAAAATGAAAAATAATAAGTGTTGGTGAGGATTTAAGGAAATTTTAACCCCCATACACAGCTTGTAGGAATATAAAATGATGCAGCCAGTTTGGAAACCAGTTGGACAGTTACCATATGACCTAGGAATTTCACTCCTGGGTATATACTCACGATAAATAGAAACATAGTCACATAAAAACTTGCACATGAATGTTCATAGCCACATTATTCATAATACCCAAAGGTGAAAACAACCCAAATGTCCTACAACCCATAAATGGATAAACAAAATGTGATATATACACACAATGAAATATTGTTCATCCATAAAAAATGAAGTTATCATTTATGTTACAATATAGAAGAATCTTGAAAACATTATGCTAAGTGAAAACAGCCAGACACAAAAGGCCACATGTTGTATGATTCTATTTATACAAAATATATAGAGTAGGCAAAATTTTACCAACAGAAAGCAGATTAATGATTGCCTGGAACTTTCAGAGTTAGAAAGGAAAAGAGGGTGCCTGCTAATGGGTATATTTGCTTTTGGGGTGATGAACATATTCTGAAATCCTTGATGTCAGTGGTGGTTTCACAACTCTGTGAATATACCCAAAAAATTGCACAATTTAAGTTAGAGAATTTCATCAAATGTTAATTACAGCTCAATAAGGCTGTTTAAAAAAGGAAAGAGAAGAAAAACTGTACAATGCACCACACCTCCCACTATTTTCACTGTTAGGTAAAACTAGCTTTAAAGCAAATTCCCTATCATACCTCCTTTACGATTTGTTGAAGTTATGTATCTTATGTTTATGTGTAATAATCTACAGTTCCTATAGTTCTCATTTACTTATTTACCCATCAAATAATCTGAATTAGTTATATATTTTGCTAGGAAAAAAAATTAGAGAAAGTAAAGTGCATGGCTATTACTGAAAGTTATACTCTTCTGTTTCATAGAGGTTGCTCTGGGAAAAAATTGGGCAAGAATAGAAGAAATAGGCTAAAACTGGGATATAATACTGCTTCCGATGACAAATAAGGAGCCACCTGAAACACATTTTTACTTAGCAATAATTTGATCCTAAAAGGAAAATATCACTTGAACAAACCAAATAGCCCCTCCACTAGGAGAGGAGATTCACTCCCACTTGACTCCCCAGAAGTGGATTTCACAAGTTTACATGCAACCCAGAATTGAGCCATATTATCTACTCACAATAAAACTGTGGGCCTTAAGTATTCCATTTGTATTCCCTCATCCTGCCAGCCAGAGATTCTATTGATGAACCAAATAATAGAGAAGAACGTGGACAGTCTGTGGCTGCTTCCTTTCTGAAAAAGAGAGAAAAAAGAAATGGTGTCCAATTATACACATTAGCCTTAATTTTGGCCTTTGAATGATCAGATAATGCTTCTGCCCATGAAATGAATTCTTGTGGCAAGCCTATGCTTTTCAATGTCAAAAATAAAAGCTTCCAGTTAATTGTCAAAAAGCTTTTCCAGCATCTGGAGACAGAAGTAAATTGGGTCTTTTATATTTGTAGCATTTGACATTATATTAAACAATCTTCTCGGGTTGTCATAGTCCATTCTCCTTTGTATATATCCCCATTGGTTTGTGTTGATCAATTGTATTATTAGACCATCTAACCTTTCAGTTCAATTTCTGTATTTCTTATATTTAGGTTAAATCAAGGGAAATTTTTGTCACTGTGCAATAATTTCCATGTCCTGTTTCAAGAGGGCAAGACCAGGGATATTTTTCAGAGTGTAGGTAGATATTTGCCTTTTCTTCCTCCAAAAAGTTGGTCCTGCATGGGGTTACATGCAGCTGTCTCAGCACTGGCAACTACAGAAGATACCATGTAGACAACTAATCAGCTATTGTGGATTGCTGTAATCTTTACCACAAGGTAAATATCAGAGCTATTGATCCATGCTTATGTACTTCTTTTCAAGTCTGAGAGTGTTTCTCTTTAAAACAGAAAATGCTGCATGAAAACACTTTCCATTTCCCAGTATCTTCTCTACTCTCAAGGATTTTCTTTGTTTCACATTTGAAAAGGTAATCAAGTCACATAAATGAGCTAAGGAGTTTTCATTTGCTCTTAACTCCAAAACTTTTCAAGAAAAGTTGGAAGCAGAGAAGCTTCTTTTTCATTTCTTCATATGTTCACATCTAGGGCTATTTTTTCATTTGATTTCTGTTTTCCTTGCTCCTTTTTCATAAGAATGTCTGCATTTACCAAATATAACTTGTGTTGCTTTTGGATTCATACAAGCATATATTTTTCTTTGATCAATGTCTGTGTTCCCTGAGAAGCTAAAAATTATTCCAGGATGAGGGTATTACGTATTAACAAAAAAAAGTAGCAAAATCATTTGTATTCATTTTTCAAAATACTTCTCAGCCCAGTTTAGAAGGCCTTTACTTTCTTGGATTTGTTCATTTGAATTTTTAATTATTAATGTCACTTAACTATGCAGATGATTAACCATAGCGATGTAGAAAGAACTGGAGCAATTGTATGTAGGTGAGAAAAAGGGTGCTTCATTTGAAGCAGGTGAGTAAAGAAAGACAGTGTGTTGACATAAGCTTCTTGATGCCCTTCCTACCAATCTCCAGGCACTTCTTGGCTAAGGCACATTAATAATTTTCACTTGTCCTGGTCCTTCTTTTAGGAACAGAACAAGCCTTATCAGCCTATCAGCAAATTATTTACATCAAGTTTCAGGTCTTCTGGGCGCCAGGATGGACACAGGCATGTGTGTCCTTAAGAGCTGGAAGTCTATAGCCAAAAGGAGTTATAGATCCAAGAGAAAAGAAAAGTCTTAAGTACATATGGGAATAATGGAGCCAAAACCTGAGAAGGTTGGAAGGTGTTCAGGAACTAACTGTAAAGTGGCAGAGAGTTATCAGGTTGATGGAAAAGCCATGAAAAAGTTGAGATGACACCTGTATATGTACATGACTGCATGGCCTCAGGGTAGATTTGGGGGGCAAAGGAACTATGCAGGACCACCCTACCTGGACCTCTCCTCAGTCCCAACACTCAGAGCAGTCCCCTCAGCAAGCACTTGGCACCAAAAGGCAAAGCAGTCTCAGGTGCTGTGGCTTGCTCTCTCTGATCCTCTGTCCTGCTCCATAACATAGAACCTTTCACATACTTTAGGAGCCAAGTACAAATGTTCTAACCCCTAACTATAATTTCCTGTTCTCATCAGTCACTTAAACCTTGATTTCCATGGTACACCACTCTAAATTATCTGCATTTTAAATTCTTTTTATGATTTTGTTCTTTGCCCTGAAATTTTTCTTTACATTGCCATTCTAAGAGAGGCTATGTTAGTTGAAGGCCTATTCAATCTTCCATAACCCTTTTTCCACCCTTTCACCCTTCTCCAAGTCCCTAGCCTTCCAAAAGAGCCACCTAAGTTTCAACCTCCTTTCTCCTCTAAAAAATAAAACAAAAGTGTTAATGATGGTGATGGGCAAAGTGGAAATTATTTAATATCGCAATAATTATAGCTCCCTCAAGCCTTTTAAAAGGAAATCTTCAGCATTTGTCTCTAGCAATTTAGATTATGGTTCAGAAGGTTAGTTAACACCCTACTAGCCTGTGATCCTAAATTATTCTTTAAAGTACATTAAATCAGATGGGAACAAAACCCCCACTTTTCTTTACATTTTCATTATATGAGATAGCTCTTTGGGAAAATCTTTATATTTACTATTTTTTTCAAGTTATGTTTCCGTGCTGTAGATAGCTTCTACATAGGTTTAGGTTGTTGAAAATGAAGAAAATGATACAACAGCTAACATCTATTGGCCACTTAGTATATGGGTCAAGCACTTTGGTAAGTACTGTGTTACATGGACTATCTCATTTAAGTCCCACAGCAACTATTATCCTCATTTTTATACATGAGGAAACTAAGGCTCACAGATATTCATTAACCTGCCCAAGAGAGTGGTATAGCCAAAACTCAATTTCTTAATTAAGGGAAAATTTAAAGAAACAATGCATGTACAAGGATATGACTGCAAATAGTGGTAAGTTGCATATTATGCTCCAGTGCCCCATGTGAGCAAACTAGTGGCCTGGAAGCTTCTCTGCATAGTCATGGAGGTAAGTCCCTTGATCTAAGGATGTCATAATACTGGGTCATGGTACTGGTAGGCTTCCTTATGGACAGTAAATGAGTGAGACCTAAAAGGTTCCCAGCCTTTTAGGAGAAGCAGGCAGAGAGCTTCAGGGAATAAGAATGTGCTTTTCTGCAAGACCCATTTCCACCCCTGAATGCTCCATGCCCTGAATGTGGACATACACTCAGAGGAATTGTAGCTGCAGTCAAGAGCATTGGCCTGGTTTAATACCTTAATATAAGTGTGGAGGCCTTCCTAAAAGAGCACATGTGATTGAGCTGCCTTCACTCTATTGATCAAGTGGAGAGTTCATGCATGGCCTTTTACACAGGGTGTCAGAGAGGAAGCCCATATTTATTCTTGACAGCATCATCATGACTAACGCTATGGAACAGTGGCTAAGAGTGTGAACTCTGGAGACACATTACCCAGGCTTTGAATCCCAAATCTACTGCTTACTAGCTGTATATTTATGGGTATGTTATTTAACATTTTTCTGCCTCTATTTATTTATTTGTAAAATAGAGGTAATTATAACACCTGCTTTTTCACATTGTTCTGAGGATCTAATATAAGTCATGTTTGTACCTGGCACATAGTACATACTCCATAAATATTATATAGTATCATCATGATCATCATCACTATCAATCATCTCTGCCCCAGGATTTGAAGATGAGGAGAAATCACTACATGGGGATATGCTGAGCTCCAGAAGCCACCATTGATACTGAACAAAACCCTCACCAATCAAATCCCATGCTCAGACTATGACACAATGGTTTCAATCACTTCCCTCATCTCCTGTGCCTTTGTCACCATCCTACAGCAGGTCCTCTTTACATCTTACCTGTGCTATCACAAAATCTTCCAGACTGATCTTCCCAAATCCATCTCTTTCTTCTCTATCAGTCATCAATACTGCCAGCGGATCAATCTTTCTCCCAGAGTTTCTATCTCACATCTCTTCCCAAGCCCTGTTACCCCTTATACTAGATCCCATTCTATGGAGATGCTGAATGAATGTTTTCTGGGATTGCTGTGTGAGTTCCTTTCATAGCGTAGGAAATCATGCCAGTAATAGTAATACCAAAAAAAAAGAGGGTCACTAGCAATAGCTGGGACATATCAATAATATTAAATTCCACTGACACTGCCTTTTACTGTTTACAAAGCACTCTCACACATTCTAGGTGGTAGGCTAGGCAGGTTTATCCTCATTTTAAAGGGAAGGAAACTAAATTGATTACAGAGGTAACATGACTCAACCAAGGTTAAGACACCACCAATATTGTGTCTCAAAGTCTGTTGGCTGATTTCACATCACCACCTTTCAGTAACTATTCAGAAAGCAGGGCCATGTTATATTTCCTGATGAATTGTGCTCAGTATGTTTAGAATGATAACAATAACACACATGTATTGGGTACTTACTAAGTATCAGGAACCATACCAAGCGTTCTACATGAATTATATAATTTGACTCTCTCAAGAACCATATTTACCCATTTTTCAGATGAAAAAACATGAGTTTGCAGATATTAAATTACCAGCTTAGGATAACTTAGCAATAGCAAGGTGAATAGAGAGTGACAACCAGAGGGCTGTGCTCTGAACTGGGGCCCTCTTCTCCTTCCTGCCTTTGTGTTTTGGCTGAGTCTCAAGTCAATTAACCTAGAGGATGATTTGGGCTTTTTTATATCAGTTATGTCTTACAGGAGAATTATGTAACAATTTAGAAATGCATATGTATTGTGTATTATAATTTAAAATCTATGAGCTTAATCAAATTTTTCTTTTCATCTGAGATTTTTATTTTTATCTAAGAATTAACTAAAAATAAACATTAAATATAATTTCACTCTAAAAATATTTATAATGTCTTTTTTTAATTTGAAAACTTTTTGTAAATCTTGTGATACGTAATTGTTTCTTATTCTGGGTTTCATATTTTAGTTCTAGGACATTCTTGCCTAAATCATAGTTTTTTATGCTTAGTTCAAAAGCTGTAAAAAGAGTATTCTCCTATTACTTTTATCAACTGTATTTCTTCTTTGATTTGCCTAGTTTTCCATTTGAGTATATTTCTATACATCAAGAATATTAACCCAGTTTCTTATTTGTGGCACCTTTCAAAAAGAGTTTCTTGCTTAACACTGAATTCTGTTACTCATGTGTTTGTATGTACAAAATATTTAATGTTTATAGAGTTGAACCAATTAATATTTTTCTCTTTGCTTTTCACTATTGCTTTTTTGTTTAGAAAGTCCTTTCCTATCCCTCCAGTAGATAATCTGCCCATGCTACCGTTAATTATTTCTATGTTCTCTATATTTATCCTTCTTTTTCCCTCTTCCCTCTGGTTTATTTCTCTCCCCCTCTTCTCTCCCAGTCTCTCCATCCATCCATCCATCCATCCATCCATCCATCCATCCATCCATCCATCCAGTCTTGCTCTCTCCTTATGTCTCTTTCTCTTATTCTCTATTTTGTCATTAAGCTCTTTCATCTGCTTTTGACATAAATCATAAAATAAGGATCAAAACTTACATATTATCAAATAGTTAACCAATAGTATGCAGTATTCCTTGAATAACTCCTATACCAATACCCCTCACTGATTTCCTTTATCACCTTTATTGTATAACAAATTATTGTATATTTTTGGATGTGTTTCTGCGTCACCATTTGGGGTCATTGTGCTTATACAAGCACAACACTGTATTAACTATACTCTTAATAAATCCCATTTGATTATATTATTTTTAATGCATAGCTGTATATGATTTGCTAGGGTTTTAGTTAGGTATTTTGGTTTGTGTTTATAAGTGAAATTATGTATAGCTCAATATCTTTGCATCAAAAGAGAACACCTTTGTCAAGTCGCATCATTGTTCACAAAGAAAACCAACCAAATAGCAAAACTGTTCTATCTTTTATGATAGTTCAAAGACATGGAAATTATATGATCCTTAAAAATTGTAATATTTGTTCATAAAATATTTTTCTCCCATTTCTTCATTTTTGCCAAGTTGGATTTGCAACTTCTTCTAACATCATTTTGATAACACATACTGCCTCTAAAGGTAAGTACATTTTTATATGCATCTTTGGTCCTAGATTTTTGAGGAATATTTGTGTTTTGCCAAATTCGTTTTTCATTGAAAATGTGATTTATCCATCAGGCTATTTAATAGATGAGTTTTTCCCCAAAGGACCAGATTTTTAAACTATTAGTAAGTTCTACTATTTTGTATTCCTTAATATACTAATTTCTTCTTTTATTTTTATAATTATGTTATGTAGGCTTATTTTTTCTAATTTCTTAATTTAATGTTTATACATTCATTTTCATTTTGTTAATCATGATAAGATTAAAATATATATCCATGAAAGTCACAAAGTCAGAAAGTATTTTGTCACTTTGGGCATAATTCAAACTGAGATCTGACATTTTCCATTACTTTACTCTGCCTATAATCATGTACTCAACAGTGATTGAGTCTCTAACACAGGCATTTGTTCTACAAATGTGTACTGAGGATTTACTATGTGCCAAGCACAGCTCTATGTTCTAAGTTTCCAGAATAGAATGCAATACAGAACCTGCTTTTACCAAGTTCACCATCTAGTGGAAGCGACTGACCTGTAAGCCAGCGATTTTGTTGCAATATCTAAGTACTACGATGAAACAAAGAACAAAGCATCATAGGAGGACAGAGAAAGGACTGACAAGGACTTACTCTCCTTGTTACTCCTTGTTGAATGGGAGAGGCAATAAGGAAAGTTTCACCAAAGAGAAACCTTTAACCAAGTCACGGTGTATAAACTTTTTTGTTTTTGAGATGGAGTTTTGCTCTTGTTGCACAGGCTGGAGTACAATGGCATGATCTCGGCTCACGGCAACCTCTGCCTCCCAGGTTCAAGCGATTCTCCTGTGTCAGCCTCCTGAGTAGCGGGGATTACAGGCATGCACTACCACGCCTGGCTAATTTTGTATTTTTAGTAGAGATGGGGTTTCTCCATGTTGGTCAGGTTGGTCTCGAACTCCCGACCTCAGTATAAACTTTTCTTTAGGTGGACAAGAAGAAAAACCCATTTAGGGGCAAGAAAGAGCATCTGTAAGTGCTGAGTGTAAAAAGGGTGTTGATGTGAGGACACTGCAAGTATGTAGCTGGAGCATCATGGCTGTTACGGCAATGGAAAGAGGTGAATCTCAGGTCTATAACTGGAAGCAAAGAGGTCCACAAGAAGTTGTTGCAGGCCCCCATTAAAGCAATTTTTATGGACAGGTTTTTGAGTTCCTATTTGGTAAATAAAAGCATCATCCACTGTTTTCCTTTTTGCCTATTATGTCAAGAAATTCAAAGTAATATTTAATCCTCAACCACAGAAATTGTATTAGCCCTTTGAATCAATGTATTTTTATTCACCTCCATTTCATGGTGTGTTCATTTTCCACTGCAGCTATAACAAGTTACCACCTATTTAGCAGCTAAGTACAACATAAATTTATTCCCTTGCAGTTTCCATGTGTCAAAAGTCAAACACAAGTCTCACTGGGCTAAAATTGAGGTGTCTGCAGAACTGTGTTCCTTACTGGAGGCTTTGGGCAATAACCTGCTTCCAAGTTCACTCAGGTTGTTTGCAGCATTCAATTCCATGCTATTGTAGAAGTGAGGTCCCAGTGGCTGGGCGCGGTGGCTCACGCCTGTAATCCCAGCACTTTGGGAGGCCCAGGCGGGCGGATCACAAGGTCAGGAGATAGAGACCATCCTGGCTAATACGGTGAAACCCCATCTCTACTAAAAATATTTTAAAAATTACCGGGCGTGGTGGTGGGCGCCTGTAGTCTCAGCTACTCAGGAAGCTGAGGCAGGAGAATGGCGTGAACCCGGGAGGCGGAGCTTGCAGTGAGCCAAGATCGCCCCACTGCACTCCAGTCTGGGCAACAGAGCGAAACTCCGTCTTAAAAAAAAAAAAAAAGTAAGATCCCAGTTTCTTTGCTAGATGTCAGTAAGGGGTCCTTCTCCGCTTCCAAAATCTACCAGCATTCCTTATGTTCCCCTTCCTTCATCTTCAAAGCCATCAACAGTGGTTTAGGTCCTTCTCAAGCTTTGAGTATCTCTGACCTCTTCTGCCTCTTTTCTTATTCTGCATATCTCTGTTGGACTCGTCTCCCTTCCTCTTCTGTTTTCAGGGATCACATGATTACACGGGGCCCACCTGATAAATCCTGAATATATTCCCTGTTTCAGGTCAGCTGATCAGAAATCTTAATTCCATCTTCAAAGTCCTCTCACAAGAATACCTAAATTAATATTTAATCAAATAGCCAAGTGATGGGACACTTAGAGGGACATCATTAGAAGTTGACATGCCAAATATGATTTTTAAAAATTTTCTATTTCCCTTTTAATAGTTTTATTGACATGACTTCATATAAGGCACCATAAGTACTTTTTAGAAGGAAATGCATTCTTTTTCTTTACTATGATTACTATTTGGGACATAAAAGTAAAATATTCTCAATGTAGAAAATTTGGAAAATAAAAACTGTATAACATATTACAACCAATTATAATTTCATCACTTAAACATAACCACTATTATTAGTATTTATATCTTTTCTTTTAGTCATTCTTTTTTGCACATATTTATAAAAGTGGAAGTTCAAAGTATATGCAGTATGCAGTATTCTATTGTACCTCTTAAATCATTGTCAAGTTGGGAGCCATTTGGCATTTAATATTTACATAATGGCCACATAATGTTATGGTGAATGAATGTATTGTATTTTACTCTATTTAGGTGCATATGGGATATTACAAATTTTTCATTATGAATACCATCGTGTTACCCATTTTTAAACATAAATCTTTGCTGGCATTTTAGATTTCTTTCTGGATATATACTTAGGTGTGGAATTGAGTATTATGTTTATCTTAAATTATTCCTTACATTCTAAAATATGCTTGAAAATGGGCTTTTAAAATATGAACTCATAGTAAGCAGCCGATTATGACTACATGTATCATTACAAATATTAAAAAATATTTCTGTAAAGTCTTTTCTCATATTACAGCACCAATTTCTGAATGTATTTGTGGCCTACTGTAATGAACCTCAGTTTACACAAATTGCAAAAGGTGTGGTAGTAGGGATTGCTATACACCAAATATCTTCTATTCTCTTTACAGGCATATCTTAGGATTGCACTTCTCCATTCCCTTGGAATTTGGTAGGTCATACAACTTGTTTGCATAAGTGGTCATATGTGTGTAACTTATGAATGAGGATTAAGAGCAGTATGTGACTAGCTATATGTCTCTTTCTCTCAGCCATAAAGACTGACATGTTCCAGATTGCAGCTACTCTGCTAGCTTAGGTTCTGCAGTTAGGACAAGGCATAGAAGCCTTCCCATGATAGACACAATGTGAGTAAGGAACAAACCTTTCTTCTCTAAGCCAGGAAGATTTTAAGATTGTTTGTTATACAGCACAATCTCTTCCATCTTGAGCAGACTTTTTAGGGCTCCGCACTAACAGAAATTAGTACACAGAAGTGGGCTCCTACCATAACAAAAATGTGGCATTCATTAAAAGCCATGGTCAGAAAATTGTCCATGGAGCTGGAAGAATGTTGATGCATGTTGTGCAGTGGCAGACTATTTGGAAAGATTGTCATGTGCAATAACGGAGTGAATATCAAATACCCAATAAATTTGGAGAACTGGTGGAGTAAATTGGAAAAAAATGTTACTAACATGTATTGGCTACTGGCTCTATCTGACAAGGTACTATAGTAGAGATAAGATGAAGACAGAACTAGCTGACTTGCAAACTAGATTAAAAAGAAAACAGAAAGTTCACAAATTCAGGGACGGGTAAGTTTTTAGAAGAAATGACTACTTCTTATACTTAAACAGTAAAATACAGAGAAATATTTTTGAGTAATAAAGTCTGATTAAAATTCAGCCTTGCAGCTAATATTAAATTAAGGATTATCAGTTTCTTATTGCTATTGTAACAAATTACTAAAAACCTCTTGGCGTAAGACAATGCAAATTTACTCATTGTTCTGATGGGCATAAATCTTAAATGGGCCTCTCTGGGCTAAAATCAAGATGTTGACAGAAATGTGTTCTTTTCTGGAGGCTCTAAGAGAGAATCCATTTTCTTGCCTTTTCCAAAATTCATTGGCTAGTGGCCCCTTTCCACCTTCAAAGCCAGACAGAAGTGGTTGAATCATTCTCCTATTGTATCCTCCTGACACTGATTCTCCTTCTGTCTCCTACTTCTACTTTTAAGAACCCTTGTGGTTACATTGAGCCCACCTGGATAATTCAGGATACTCCCCCTATTTTGAGATCAGCTGACTAGCAATTCCATCTGGAACCTTAATTCTTCTTGACCACATAATATAACATATTTGCAGGTCTGGGGATTAGATGGTAGACATTTTGCGGGGACTGTTATTCTGCCTGTGACAGAGTGATACCTAGAATATCTTTTAAACTGGGCAAAATTGTTTTGGGAAAAGACATTAAAAGTGTGGTTCTGGATACCTGATAGGCACAAGATACCCACAATGAAATCAAGAGAGTAAGTGAAAGGGACAGAAGCATGGGAGTGAGGAAGAAAAGACGCTTAGCAAATATGAGTGTTATATCTAAAAAGAAACTGTCACGAGTTTTGGTACATGAAGCTGACTGAAATCAAAGAGAAAAATTCAGTGAAGTTTTTGAGAGAATTATATTGCCAAAAGAATCAGCTTGAACTAAAAGAGAATGTGACAGTTCAGGACTTAAAATAACACTGAGGCTTCAACCATCATTGGATAGGATGTAGGCTAAGGAGGCTGCCTATTCCCTAAGAGAGGTATATTCCCTGACACCCACTTCAAATGTGGTCAAAGACGATCGTGGAAAGGAAGACTGTCCCAGAGGACAGAGCCAAGGACCATGGATTCTAGGAGTTAAGGAGACCCTTCTACTCCAGGGCCATCTCAGGAGAGGAGTCCTTGAAGCATTTGCCCAGTAAGACGTGACAGTTGCAATGACCCATTGCAGTGATTGTAGTACACCTTCAATTTGTACACTTTCTAAACAAGAGTATTTACTGAGATTATCTTGGCCTGATTTTGTCATTGTATATTGGCTAGGTAGATGGGTGAGTAGGGAGGTTGGTAACTTGCCTTTTTAGTTACAGGTCTCTGGGTCATCAGGGGCCGTATCTGGATCTGATGCAAATATTTCACATCACCCCTAGATATTAGCTTACCAGGGATCCTGGACTGTGTGCTTGATGCTATGATTGGAGGGTGTTTGAGATTGTCTCCTTCAAGGAAACAGGAGAGGGAGTGTATCTTACCTGGAGAAAGGCGAGAGGAACAAATAGTTGGTAGGCACAAGGGCATGCTGTAATAAGCATTGGTGCTACTCACTAATACCTGTTCTTTTTTCCTTCTACCCATGTAAAAAAACTGAACTTCTTAGCCCTTTATTGGTTGTGTGGGGGAATAGTAGTTCTGACCATTGGAGCATCATTTCCAGAACACTTAATTCTTAATGGTGTAAGATGCTCCTTAATTACTTAATTCTAATTCTTAATTAAGTACTTAATTTCTAATTAACACTTAATTCTAATTCTTAATGGTGCAGGATATTCCTGAGTTCTCCCTTCTCCCTGTTGAGGTGATCCTAGAAGCAAGTGTAAAGATGGAGCTTCCATCAACTTTCTGGAGCTTCCCTACCAACCCACTCTGGACATATAGTATGAGGTAGAAGCACACTTTTGTTGTGACTAGGGAGTTATTGGTTATTGTAGCATAAATCAGCTTGCCCTAACTGATACAGAACATGATGACTTTTCTTTTATTACTTTGTAAAATTTTTATTCTGAGGTTTAAGTGTAAGATCCTGTAAGAGGTTTTAATAGGAATTCATGTACATGCCTTCTAATTACACAACACACTTTCAGGAATACACTTAATGCAGAAAGTAAGCTATATCTGCTTGTTACCTTCTTCGTATATATAAATTTCAATAAATATTTAAAGATGAGAAAGAGGTACATTTGTAAGAAAGTCAGATTTATTATATCTGGGGCAATTCCACCTTTAATTGCATCCATTAGTCAGGATTTATAACATGGATTATTGGTTCTATTTAATTGTTAAACAGAAGTTGAAGCCTTGGATCTGTCAACTAAGCAGTGTTTGAAGGCTGGGACTGAAAGGACACTTGGAAACCCACCCCATCAAGCAACCCTAGGGTTGGGTCACAAGGGGCAAACTTATTTGTGTTATGTACATAGAGAACCAAAGGGTAAGTGTCAAATTACCAAAAGTCACAGAAACAATATTTATTAACCAAGCCAACATGATAACAAAGTCAAAAAATAAAAAACTTATAACATTTAGGTAAATGCACAACTTCAGCTAAAAAAAAAGTCAAGCAAGTGTAGCAACAAGATGAAAAGGTACAGAATTTTTACTATAAACAGACCTGAGACAACTGTACCGCTCTATCATTGGATGCTATGCTGATCCAGAAGTTAAACACACAGGTTGGTACAGGTTAAATACACAGGTTTCAGACAGATAGTATTCAGGCTTGGGATGTCATAGAAATAACTAGGCTGTGTCTCTGATATAATTGATACATTTCTACAGTGATTGTTTTAGGTTTGTTTTTTTGTGTGTGTGAGACAGGGTCTCACTCTGCCACCCAGGCTGGAGTGCAGTGGTGTGATCACAGTGCTCACTGCAGCTTCAACTTCTCGAGCTTAAGTGATCCTCTTAACTCAGTCTCCCAAGTAACTGGGACTACAAGTGCACCACCACACCTGGCATTTTTTTTTTTTTTTTTTTTCTGTAGAGACAAGGTCTTACTCTACCTTTCATTGCATCCATCAGTCAAGGATTTATATCTCGCCCAAGCTAGTCTGGAACTCCTGGACTCAAGTGATTCTCCTACCCAGGTCTCCCAAAGTTGTGGAATTTTAGGCATGAGCCACCATGCCCAATTGTCTCAGATTCTTAATATCATGACAACCTCTATGACTTCACAAGAAATTTAAACAGAAAAGTTGATCACAGAAAACACTGAAAGGAGAGTTAAAGGGTTATTATAAAGAAGAAAATAGGAGGAGGAGGCAGAGGAGAAAGAGGAGCAGAAAAGGGAGATGCAAGGAGAGATGGGAAAGTAAGTGAGTGATTAACAAAATAAATAAATAAAAAGTAAGTTTCGCTGACTTTGGAAAGTCTGAGGACCAAAATAGGAATGCTACTGAGGGAGCTAGAGGAAAGGACCCAAATAAAAGCTGAAGCAACCGGAAATGTAAAAGAGAATGCAGATTATTGGTGATACAGGCAGTTAGACCCGGCCTGAGAAAAAAACCCCTGTAGATAGTTACATTGGAGTATCCGGAGCAGAGAGACGGCTCAGTAAGAAACACCTGCTGGCTGTGCCAGTGCTCAGCTTTACTTTTGGCTCCTATTTTTCCATATCTGAGAGAATCTCTGGGTGCCCCTGGGCAGTCAGGTACCCCTTCCTACAGATGGAAAAAGGTTTATTACATTTCATACCAAAAGCAACCAAAGTGTTCGGCAGAAAATGAAAAAGAAAATGCTTAATCATTTCTAAAGGTGCCAAATCAATTTCTCCTTGAGAAAGTACAAAACAGGGTAAAATTTTAAAAATAAAAACAATTTATCTTGTGTTTTATTCCAGGTAAAAATTTAAAATAATGCCTTGCTTTCTGATTAACAGTTTGCCTCATCACTGAAGAGTACAGCAATCTTAGAAATGTACCTGAGGATTTATTCCAAAACTGGTATAAAACATTTCATTCCAAACCAATATCATTTGAACTAAAATTCGTTTGAGTTTGTAAATTGAAGAGATGCAAACACAAAGTTGGCATTCCTTTAACATTTTCAAAGATAATAGAAGTACATAGTGACTGCTTTAACCCAAGTAAGCCTGTCAAAATGTTGGCAATATTGCTTTCAGCTATTTTCTGGGAGCATATCTCATTTGAAATATTTTCCTCAGTTAATGTTTTTTGTTTAATAAAAGACTAAACATGAAGACATGTTCTTGGGGCTATAAAGAATGTATTAAACCTCTCTCGATGACTTAAAATACCTTCAAAACAGTGGCCATGTTTTGTCATAATTGCATTCTCACTTGTCTATGTTCATTTTTACTTCATTTGGTTTGTAGAGTGAAACGAGAACTGGATTCAAAGGTGTGCCAATGATGTTGTCTGGGAACTAGATTCTTCTCCATAAGTCTCATTCCTTCATCTGCAAAACAGGTATAACAATACTAATTACATCCCCTTCACTGGCTTGTTTAGGGAAAAATGACTACAGCAAACTAAAGTCATTGGAGCAGAGAAAAGAATAATGGAAATTTAAGGCATGTATTAGTAGTGGTGTTACTATGATTTCTCTTTACTAATATAGTTTATGTCAACAGGGCTCCAATGCAAGGGTTTGTGAAAGATCTACTGCACATTCAAGCAGTAGATTTTTGTGTATGTGGAAAGCCTATGAAGCAGACACCACAGGAGGCCTTACAGCAGTCCAGAGAAATAGACCTATAAGGCACTAAGAAACTCAATTACCCCATAACCATTGAGGCAACAGATAGTGGTGATGAGCAAGCAATTAGGTGGCAGTCATTAGAGATAAAGTAGGGAAAGTCGATCTAATCCTTTCTCGGTGCTCCTCAGACTTCAGTGTGCTACACATCACCTGAGAATCTCATGAAAATACAGATTCTGATTCAGTAGGGCTGCGGCAGAGCCTGAGAGTTTGCATTTCTAATAAGCAGCATAGAAATAGTATAGTATCTAATAATCAGACAATATATATACTAATGGTTCATGAAGTATATTTCAAATAGCAAAGATCTATTTCAGACCGGTTTCAAAGGAAATCTGTGCCAGGGCTCTAAGGATGAAACTGGAAAGCTAAAATGACAGGATTCATCTTAAGAACCTGGGAGCACAATTCAGGGCTGCATTTCTCTAACATGTCAGAGTTGGTGGGGCAGTTCCCATGATGGCACACAGGCACACAGGATTCTGGAGAAGAAAGGGCTCACATTGCAAATTCTGAGGTGGGTCATGTGAAGACAGATGACCACAAGTAGCCACTGCTTGGGTTGGCAGGGGAAAGTATGGCTTCCACTCTGAGGTGGAAGCAGGGGGTTGTCATGGCCAATCAAGAGCAAATGAGAATTCCCAGTGATACCCTGAGGACCACCACAAAGAGGCTTAGGCTGAGGTTCCAGAGATACTGTAAAAGAGCATTGAGTCAGAAGGTTTGTTGTTGTTTCATAAGCCTGGTGGACCCAAGCTGGTGCCATTTTGAGAAATGTGGGTTATGTCATTGTCTACATTTTATTATACAATCATCATTAGTATCAGCGTCCTCAGTGGAACAAGATGATATCCCTGAAATGATCATTGGAAATAAAGCCACCCAATTCTCTTGGGTATTGATGCTCCCTTGGTGTTTCCTTCATATAGATAAACCTGGAGAGTCTAATGGAACACAATTTTTACTACACAACAGTCTTGCATATATAGAAAAAATAATACCTGGCAAGTAGAATTTTCAGAGGAATTAGTCTAATATAAGAGATATTAACATTCTCATATCAACAAATAGTTGAGTGAAAGGTAATTTGCAAAGAATTCAAATGACCAAAAAAACACCAAAATATTAAGCTGTGAGAAGTCATCGGCATTGGTATTTTCCGGAGCTTCCCATGTACTTCACCTTTCCAAATGGGATCTGCTGTCCTAAAGAACCATGCTGTCGTCTCTGTTCCCTCATAAACTGTACTCTACATTCAAGTGGTTTTCTACCAGGGTGTCTTATGTTGCTAAATCAATATAAAATATAGGATGTAGAGTTATAATCTGTGCACAGAATATTATGTACATATTTCCAACTACCATATTTATACAGATACTCCAGCATGAGAGTAAGTGTTACTAATAAGTCTGTCCTACACATGAGCATTATTTATTTTGTTTGTTATTGACTTCTCTCTACTTCACACTGTGCTAGGTACTAGAGTTGCAAGCATGGACAATAAGAAATACACCTGTCATTATGAGGATTACAATACAGTGGGGCAGGGGACATAAATAATAGTAAAACATTTGATGCTGTGATGGGAAAAAAACAAGGAACTAAGCTAGCATCAGAGGGGACCTACTTCAGACAGGGTGATAGAGAAGTCCATTCTGAGGTTACAATGGTGCTGGAAGACACGGCTAGTGAAGGAGAACAGGGAGAGTTTTTCTAGAAAAGAGAAGGTGTTTGTAAAAGCCTGAGGCAGGAAAGAAATTGGCATGTTCAAAAAATCAGCCAGAACCCAACCTGTTCAGAGCTATCAGAAAGTATAAGCCAAGCTCTTCTCAGTTGAGGATAAAATGGTTTTTTTCTCAATTCAATAAACACTAATGTATCACCTATACATCAAATACTCTATTCGAACAAGACAACTCCCTGTGAAGCTTATGTTCAAATGAGAGAGACACACTCTCCTGATGTGCTATCATCGAAGTACTGGAAGCCATTGGAACACATAGGTAGTTGGAGGCAGGGGGGCTTTTTAGAATATTTTTTTAACATCATTATTTTCATAATATAAAATTTTCTTTTTTCAACTTTTATTTTAAGTTCAGTTTTAACTTTTATTTTAAGAAATATGTGCAGGTTTCTTATATAGGTATACTCATGTCATGAGGGTTTGTTGTACAGATTATTTTATCACCCAGGTATTAAGCCTAATACCCCTTAGTTATTTTTTCCTGATCCTCTCCATCCTCTCACCCCGCACCCTCCAATAGGCCCCAGTGTCTGTTGTTCTTTTTTGTGTGTCCATGTGTTCTCATCTTTTAGCTCTCACTTATAAGTGAGAACATGAGGTATTTGGTTTTCTGTTCCTGCTAAGGATAGTGGCCTCCAGCTCCATCCACCTTCCTGCAAAGGACATAATCGCTCATGTTTTGTGTGGCTGCATAGTATTCCATTTTCTTATAGGAAAAAAAATCAGTTACATTAACTTAAAAAATATTTACATTGAAATATTAGATATTCCCAATTATTCAAAAAGTTGAAATACATGTTCCTTACTTCCAATATTTCCATTCCAACTGGAAATATGTATGAAAAGTTCAAGAAAAGGCAAGTTGTATTGACTGATTCTTGAATTTTTGCTCAGCATGAGACCTAGAAATGTCAGTCATTCTTTCTGAATTTCTCTGTTCAGGACTAACCCATTCATTGAGCAGGTTACTACACTTTATGTGGAAATATCCTGTCTTCATCAACAGATTATAAACTTCTTGAGGGCAAGGATTTGGTATTCTTACCTTCAAATGACTCAAAACAATATTTTGGATAAATTAGAATCCACATAAATTGGTTCATTCTGACTCATAAAGTATTTCAAAATATCTCCAGGGTCCTTATATACTTGAAATAATTTTCACTACTTTCTTTTCAAGTGAGGGTTTTGGATCCTGGCTGTGTTTCAGAAAAATGTGATCTCCTTACCAGCCACTTCCCTCTCGTTCTTTGAAGAAACGGAAACTAAACGGTGATGCTTCCTCTATCAGGAAATCTGATGCTAAATCACTCTTTCTTCCATCACCAATGAATTCAATCATTTCATGCCAATACAATTAAATTAAGGCTCTTCAGCACCACTTGGCACATAGATTATATGATTCCCGTTAAAAAACAAATCCAAACCTAGAGAATCTTTTGGAGAAAACCTATTTTGAGAAGATATTTTCACTGTTAATAATTTTATCAAAAAATTTACCTTTGTAGCTGAAGTTTTTTAAGAGGCCCCAGGATAATTTTTGTTTTCCTCTGAACTTTGGCCAGAGTAAATTATACATACATGAAGGCAGGAATTTTTCATAATATTACTAAGAGGCAAGAACACTCGGTTTGGACATTGACTGGACTTAATATGTAAATGATACATTTCCTTTTTCAAACTTCTATTTGTACCAAATATTATAACTTTTTGCTCAAACAATTGCATTTTAAAATGTCCATGTAGTCATAGCCAAACTCGTTAGAAGGTTAAAATGTATTACATAGTAGAATCAATTTACTTTTTAAAAGGAAGAACTGCACATACAAACTGGTAATGCTAATATTAACCAATTGCTTTTATAGAACACCGGAATAAGTGAACAACCTTAGGCAGATATTTACTCATTTTGCCACTACCCATTTAAATTTTGCCATGATCGATTTAGGTCATACACTTCAAAATTCCAAGTACTATCTCTCAAGATAATGTATATAAAATATTTAAAGCTTGGCTTTTAGAGACTTCTACAGTTTTCTGTCAATACCATAATCACCATAGAAACTATGAGTGTGGGAAATAAAAGGGCTGTGTGGTGGCTGTCCTTTGAGTTTCCAAAGTCTGTTCTTGTGCTTGGGGCTAGCAAGCCTAATTTGTCAACTGAGGCAACATGGTTGCAGTCTCAGGTCAGTGATCATGCTCCAATTGGAGCAGCTATCACTCTGAAACTATCCTAGCTCAGCAAGTAGTTCACATTCCAAAAAGAACTGCAGTATTAGCAGCTGAGCTCCAGCCCTGGAGTTATCAGCAAAAACGCTGTTGATCCGCAGTCATTCATTCAGCAAATATTCATTGGGCATCTACTATGTGTCATCAGGGACTGTACCAAGTATGGTAGAATACATAGATTAAAACTGATGATCCCTTATCTTAAGAAGCACGCACTCCACTGTGGCGCAGGGGATGGGGGGTGTGGTGGGGGAACCAGACCTATTGGCTGGATGTAGTGGCTCAAGCCTGAAATCCCAGCACTTTGGGAGGCCCAGATGGGCAGATCATGACGTCAGGAGTTGGAGGCCAGCCTGGCCAACATGGTGAAACCCCATCTCTACTAAAAATACAAAAATTAGCCAGGTGTGGTGGTGGGCGCCTGAAATCCCAGCTACTCAGGAGGCTGATGCAGAAGAATGGCTTGAAGCCAGGAGGCGGAAGTTGCAGTGAACCGAGGTCACACCATTGCATTCCAGCCTGGGTGACAGAGTGAGACCTCTCTGTCTAAAACAAAACAAAACAAAACAAAACAAAACAAAACCACCAACCAACCACAAAAGTCCTATTAATTTGTTTTATTAATTCAAGAAATATTTATTAAACACCTGTTATTTACTAGCCATGATTATAGACGCTGAAAATATAGCAGTGAATAAGACTGTCAAAGTCCCTATATCATGGAGTTTACTTGTTAATCAAGAGTTAGACACAGGTAGAAAACAAATAAATGAACAAGATCATTTTGGATATATACAAGTATCATGAGGAGTATAAGAAAGTGTGACGTGTTGGCAAATGTGGATGGAGTTACCACTTTAGACAGGATGAGAAGACATCTCTAAATAGGTGATCATTGAGCTGACACTCAATGACAGATAAAGGAGGAGACAAGCAATCTAAAATCCTAGGGGAACACATTCTAAAGAGCAAAGAAGTTTGGGTGTGTTTGAGAAAACAGAAAGGAGAGTGTTGTTAGACCAAAGGAGTGACCAAGAAAGTATAAAGAGGTAATGATAGAAACCGGTCAGAGGCCATGCAGTGTGTTTCTTATGGGTCAAGGCAAAGTGTTCAGATTATACCCAAAGAGTAAGCCACTGGAGGGCTGGAACTAGAGTGCCGGTGAAGGGTCATACCTTTTGAAGAAAACTACTGAATAGTGTGCAGGTGCTATTTATTATTGAGGTGGACAAATTATGGGATGAAGGATAGTGATAAAGAATAAAGGAAGGATGAGAGAGAGAAAAAGGAACATTTTCACAAAGGAATTACTCAAACTCACACTTGAAGAAGTTAAACCTTCCCAGGTGGACAAAAGAGGGCAGAATGAAAGAAGGGAGCATGTCAAGTGGGGGGAAACAGCATACACAGTGGAATGAATGTGTAAAATAACATGGCATGTTATGGGAACCAACAGTCAGAGTTGAGAATCAACGATGGCTTGATGAGGCTTGCATGTCAGGCATAGAGTTTAGATCGCAGGTGATGGGGGAACCCCTGACTATAGGGTTTTCATGATACCCCTCTTTCTTGCCTTGTCAGCCTGTCCCCTAATTTCCTGAGATAGCTATAGGCAGTTTGAAAATAGATGTATGTCAATACCTCATGCTGATCCCCTATATACTTTCTTCCGTGTTATTATGTGTTATATAAATCTTCAGATTAGCACCACTTTTGCACCAGATTGGAACTAGCTGCTTCTGTATTTATTTTCACCATTAGAATGCAAGTTCCTTGAAGTTAGAAACAATGACATTTAAATTCTGCATCCCTAATATCTGACACAGCATTAGACACATAATATGAACTCAGCAAATGTTAAGTTTTGATAGGAAGCAGATAGAGAAATAGATGGTTGAAATTTCATAAAATATTTGAATTAGTCTCCAGGACTGAAATCAGAATGTTAGCGCTAGAGCATTTTCTATACCGTGGAGTATATACTATTAAGATGAGGTAGGTAGTAGTTGTTTGTCTGATACTATACTAAGAGTTTCTGATGGCTTTTAATTCACAGGCTCAGGATTAATAGCTCACCCCCACCCAGTCTTGCGATACTGCCTACATTTAAAGCTTCCTCACTAATCTGACCAGTCTCAGTGTTGGTTTCCTCTAGCCTGATCATCAGCTCCCTCTAGAGGAAAGCCTAGAATTAGTACTTATCCTCACTCATCTTCCTTTAGCCTATTTCCATTTATTTACGGAGCCTGATCCCAGCCAACTGTGGCAACCACTTAATGACTGATTTGATTTCATGTACAATCTTTCAGGAGTGCCGAATTCTCAATGTCTGACACGTAAGTATGTTACACACATATTACTATCCCATCTCTCAGAGTGTCCTCCTTCTAAATGATGCAGTTATCATGTAAAGGCTGCAGAGTACCCAGATATGAGAAAGAGAAACAGAGTGAGAAGCAGAGACAGACAAGGATGGAGGAAAAGCGTGAGGACTGGATAGATAGAGGGAAGAACAACGGAAATTTTTTTTTCAAGTTTCCTTGATCAGAAGACATATTTATGTTCTTATTTGGAAAACAATGTATATGACTCAGTATTATATAATCTGTATGAGGCAAAGTTCCCAGATCAAGGGCCTGAAGAACATATCTATAGCAAATTTCGGTATGTCATATTGGCCACACCTGGACACACCAGAAGGGCAGCAAAGATGACACAATGAACTTCAGAGAAGACGCAATATTTGAAGAGGTGGACAACTATCCCTGAGGTTCAGACTCCAAAGGAGTAATGAGTAATAGCTATCCTTTGTCTCAGGGTGGAAGTGGATGGAGGAGTTCTAGATAGGGAAAGAAACACAGTCTCAGGGGAAAGACAGGTTGCACCTATTTGTGGAATATTAGTTGAAGGTTGAAAGGAAGAAGAGATTTTGTGTGTGAACCTGAACAGTATTTAATGATCTTTCTGTCCAGCTCCCAGGGACATACGATGGGTTCTCAAGGAAATAAAAAAGGGAATGAGATGGAAAAATTGTACATAAATGAAGTTTAGAAATATGAGAGGTCAAAGCCTTTCTGGTTTTAGCTTAGTAGCCTGGCTTAACATAGAAGAAAGGTATGACTGCTTCATCAGGTAAAAACGATGCAAGATTAAGAGAAGCATTCAGGAGGTGGTCAACAAACATTGATTTCCTCCCCCTGTTCCCTTCCACATTGCCATCTGGAGGCTAGAGTCCACACACACACACACACACACACACACACACACACACATCCTCACATGAACAAGTATTGCACATTTGACGTCATGGATGCAAACCTTCCCAGTGGTGACCGCTTTTTTAATTCTTCTCCCAAGTAAAGTTTATATTGATCAACTAAATGTGTGAATGAAGGAGTGAATAACTGAACAATTTAGTGAAATTCTATTTAGTATTCAAATCTATACTTGATAGTGCAAGATACCTCCTGATATTATTTAATCCTTATTGCAACAATGTAAAAAGGACCTGTTATACTCATTTAGAAATTAGAAAACTGAAGCTTATGCAAGTGACCTGCTTAGGATTACAACACAGACACTAAGAGATGAGATTTAAACACAGATAAGTTTAATTTAATTTCATTTCCTTTTCTTTTATAACAAAGCTTCAACCTATAGGTGATTTCACACAGTCACAGTATCAATCTTAGTCATTAAAATACACATTTGGTTGCAAGAAGTGTCAGGCGCTGTTGAATAGCTAGCCTAAGACTCATTTTCAAACACCTAAATACTCACTGTTTCAGATTCTCTTGAAGCTAGGGAAGGCCAGCTGTCTGACTTCTGGTCAATGATTTGTAAGTGGAAGTTTGTTGATAGATATGGAAAACTCTGCTTTTTGATAGAAGAAACATACATCTGTAACACTCCACCTGCACCTCTACATTCTGCCTGAATATGAAAATGATGCTTAGAGCAGCAACAATCATCTTGTGACCATCAGGAAAAGGTAAAAAAAGAAAAAAACTGCAGAGATGTTGCTTCTTACCTCATTGAATAACTACCTATATCCAGACTCCTTGCTGCATGAGAAAAACAAACTTCTATTTGTCTAAGGTATTTTAAGGTAGTCTGTTATAATTACAGGTAAAACAGCAACTAATACAGAAAAATGTCTAAATCACCATCTCTAAAGTACACATATTAGTGAGATTTTAAAAATTAAATTGTATTATAATATATATCCTTACTTTAAAAAGCATATTTCCAAAGTCATAGTTTCCTGCTCTAAAAAAAGATCAAATGTCATTCATATTTCCTTGATCCTAAACTGATGAATATGAATGACAAAAGAAAATCTTTATGAAATTTGAATTATTAAGATAAATACAGTTACTCTATTTTTTCTAAACAGCATCTAGCACATGGTTGATGCTCAATAAAGGTTGAGTGTTAAAAACTATATATCATATTAGCAACACATCTCAGTACTATCATTTGGAAAAAGTCCTTTCTCTCACAAATCAATATCACAAAGAATCAGGAAGCAGGTGGAGGATGTAAAAATGAATCATTTTTCAATAACTTCTTTCAGTGTGGAAGGTTTCACATGTCTAGACATATTTTGCTGTTGAATTCCACACTGATATTTAAGGGATTGTTTTTCCCCATTGCATACAAAATTACTCTAATTATAGTAAAGCATTTTGCTCACATGCTGTCAACCCCAGGCAAAACATAGAGTCCATCTGTGTCCTTCCCTATAGTTCCAGTCAGTACATCCCGCATCACACATCAGTCATCAGGTACGGGTTGAGCAATAAGACGTTTCTCTCCAGTTTCATGACGAACAGAGTATAAGTTCTTTTATTTTTAGAATTGGGTAGAAACATTACAGTTTTCCCACATGGCATTCATTAAAAGTTTAACCTATCACTTAGTAATAAAAATGTGGAGAATAACAAGCAACAAAACTTTGACTTAAAAAATTAATGTTTAGTGAGACAAGACTGTGAAGGGACTTTTGTGTTTTTGTGATGTTTATACCATTCTCAGATAATCAGCTGTCAATGACTTGCAGACTTATACCATGTCTTATTTGAGAAATTTTCAGAAAAATAAGCCCAGTGGGATAAGAAAGCCCAAATGCATACTCATATCAGGGATGCACCTGCATCTGAGAGGAGAACAGGAAACAAATTCAAAAGAGGACTAGAAGATTTACTTGGCCTGAATGATGAGAGTCACCTGGGTAGGATCAATAATAATTGCTCAGATCAAATGATTTCTGAAAACGATTTTAAGGATGTTTCACATAGCTAATGAGTTGTTCCCCAGTATACAAGTTCACCATTCTGATACACGGGGAAAGATAATCTTCATTAACAAAATGGAAAAATTAAATTTTAAAGTTTCTAACAGCTCACAACATTGCTATTAAATATACTGACTTCCAGCACCACTGCACTTGCTCTCCATTACATTTCACTTAACTTACTCTTGATCCATTACTTGCAATTATTTCAAATAAGGATGGAACTCTATTGTGAGTTGTTTGTAGGTGCAAAGGCCATCTTCGCTTTCCCATGATGCCTAAAAAGAATAGGCAATTAGATACATTGACTTGTCCAAAGTATGATTAGAGTCTCAGCTCCCCTGTAACCAAATTATTGCTAACCCTCTTTTGAGACAATATATTTCCAACAATTCTGTTGGCCAACAGGATAGCTGTTTCATCTGTGAAACCCCACTTACATGCAGGCTAGTCCATAGTGGCTTTCCTGGAGAAAAGGATGCTTTTGTGTAATAATGGAAAGTGTTCTGGATATGTCATAGTCATGCATTTAAATCCTAGCTCTGCAATTTACCAGACATGTGAATACAGGGAACATGCTAAGCTTCCTTGAATCTCAGTCCCCTATTTACAAAACTGGGGCCATGATACTTATCTCACAGGACTGTTAAAAGTTGAATGAAATGGTTTGTTTGAAAGTGCCTGGCTTATGATGGGTCCAAAATAAATCTTCACTAAACCTGAACTGTTTAGCCTTCCAGTGATATGAAAAATATATATATATCGAGAACCCAGTAACTTCCTAGTGTCCAGAGGCTTAAATGTACCACACATGAGAATATAGATTGTTTATGTTTATATATGCATTGTTATAATAAAACAAATGCCACATACCCACCTAACAGGATGAAATGATTGACAGGCAACATTGACCTTCTTCCAGGAAATCACAGATTTTCACAACAAGCACTTTTTAAAATTACATAAATATGCAGCATGAATCAGAAAAGCATGAGGTTGTGTTTGTTTGATCAACATTTCATTTTCCATAGCTTCCATCTTCGTTTTATTGCATGGTATGCTATTTCCCTCAATAGAAAAGGAAGGCTACTGGGATGTTTGTTATAATCGTCTGCTTAAGGTTCTTTGGCAGATCACATGTTTTACTTAATTAAATAATGTCCCAATTAATTGATTTGTTTGTAGACATTCTTAATTTAGTAAACGCTGAGCAGAATGCTAAAAATACCATTATATTTCTGACAGAGGCACCACTAAAGTCTGATAATTGATAGCTTTGCTGTTTTCTCTGATGGCCTGAAAGGCTTTTAAAGCTAAATTCTGTAATCATGTTCATCTTTGGAAATTAGTTTTGTGAAACCACACATTTAGTTCTTGCTGAGAAATCTCATTTTAGTCATTTTAACATAATTTATAATGCATAAACTAAATTAGCTTTTGTAGCTAAGCCAGCACATTTTTCTTTAATTTTTATCTCATCCTAATATATTTTTGACCTTGAAAACTGTAATGTCTGTTGGATATTGAAGCCTCTGAACAAAGAAAATCATTTCCATTCCATCACTATGGTTACACTTTCTTCGCTCTCCAGCACTGAACAGTGCTGAAAGTGTTGAATCTGGATTCCTCAGGAGGGCAAGGGGAACTTCATGTAATGTCATTTAGTTCTGATTAAATAAACATATATACATAATGGAACCCAGGAAAGTAGCAAATTACTTCACCTTGTTTACATTGCATATGATCTGACTGATGGTAAGGGGCAATATATCGCCCAATGTTATTCGTTTCAGGTTCTGTTGTGTGTGGTTTTTCCCTAGGCAGTCACACATACATATTCGTCTCCAAAAACACAGTCAAAATGCCAGGCATCTCCTAACACCTCCAGTACTCCTGAAGTCAAAGCGGTTTTATGCCCTTCTAACAACAGAGAACTTCTAGTGCAAATCATACAGTTTCTGTCTGCCAGAGATGTGTTTCAAATGAGCTTGCAACATGTCTCTCCCCATCCTAAAATGGGTTGTGGCTGCCTATAAAGGCAAGAGAAGAACCTGGTCATTCAAACGAATGCTATACCTGCTGCCTCTGATAGAAAAATAATCTTTTTACAGATGGTAGCATTTGTTAAAAAGTGGCTTGAATTTCTTTTATTACACAGCTAGTCTACAATGTTAACTACAATAGGTTAGATGTTTTTTTCTTTGCCTTAGTAGCTTACGTACCAAAGCCATCTCCAAGAAAACTGTTGGTAACTAGTTGGTATCATTAACGGTCAACACTGTTTTTAAAAGTACAATGTATCCAATCAGTATTGTGGCATATTAAATCCATATAAACTCAAATGGAATGTCTCCTTCCTATGATCGATATTCACAGATTTCCAGCTACATGGGTTGGCTTGTGCAAAAGTAATGCAGAGCTATTCATTTCAGCAGCATATGATAAAAAACTGGAGTGAGAGAGGAAACAGCTAGAGCCCAGGTAGGAAAGAAATCTGCATCTTGAATAGCTTTCAGATACAGGGACCACAATAATCATCTCTGTGGCCTGGCACAGAAAATACACAATAAATATTTGTGGCATGGAATAATAGATGGATATTTGAAAGGGCTCACTGTTTAACAGATATAAAGATCTTCTGGTGGTGGAAAAGATAAAATACTCAGACAGATAAAAGGCAGAACTCCAGCTCCAAGTGAAAAAGGGCTGCCAGCCAGGGTCACACAGGGGGTTGCATCCAGGAAGAGGGTAGCAACAAGCTGGAGCTGGAGGGAGTAGCCTGTGTACAGCAAATGGGATTGGGCTAGCTAGGTGTCCTGGAATTTGAATAATTCTTGCGGACTCCAAGGCATGAGGGCTAGTTGTCTACCCCTGGGTAATAGTGGTCCCAGAGTGAAAGAGCCTGATAAGAGAAGTGATTGGAGTGTAGACTTAATCGGCAACTGAAAACGGGAAATTGATCCACATCTAGCAAGGGCCTCAGAACTGGATCAAGACAGCATTTTTTTTTCTTTTTCTGAGATGGAGTATTGCTCTGTCGCCCAGGCTGGAGTGCAGTGGCACGATCTCAGCTCACTGCAAGCTCTGCATCCCGGGTTCACGCCATTCTCCTGCCTCAGCCTCCGGAGTAGCTGGGACTACAGGCGCCCGCCACCATGCCTGGCTAATTTTTTGTATTTTTAGTAGAGACGGGGTTTCAACGTGTTAGCCAGGATGGTCTCGATCTCCTGACCTCGTGATCCACCCGCCTCGACCTCCCAAAGTGCTGGGATTACAGGCGTGAATCACCGCACCCAGCCAAGACACCATTTTTTAAAAACTCTGTTCCATTCATCTACCTACAGAAATAAAGAATGCGGTTAAAATGCAGCAAAGCGTTATGTGACTTTCAGTGACAACTAAAATGTCATTGAAGTGTGACAGGGAGTATTTAACAAAAGCTAACCTGGCTGCTATGGTTTGGATATGGTTTATGCCTGCCAAAAAAGCATTCTGAAATTTGATCCCCTATGTGGAGGTTTTGGGAGGTGGGACCTAGCAGGGTGTTTGGGTTCCCCCAGGAGCGGAACACTCATGAATAGGTTAATGCCCTCCTGTGAGTGAATAAATTAGTTCTTACCAGAGTGAGTTGTTAAAAAGAGTCTGAATTCCTGGGTTTCTCTCTCTTGCTTCCTCCATTTCCATGTGATCATTTTGCACATACTTGCTTTCCTTCCGCTTTCAGCCATGAGTGGAAACAGCATGAGGCCATCACTGGAAACTAAGCAGATACCAGCACCACAGTTCTTGAACTTCCTAGTCTATAGAACCATGAGCTAAATAAACCTCATTTCTTTATAAATAACCCAGCCTCAGGTATTCTGTTACAGCAACACAAAATGAACTAAAACATCGGCCCTGACTTGAACTAGTGATGCAGATAATTATAAAATAATTTATTAGAAGTCTTTTGGGGGGATCATCAAGTTTTCATAATTTAATTTTGATGTGTAAAACACTAAAAAGCAACTCCCAAACATTTTCTATATTTTTGTTAGACTCCAATGTTTTCCATTATGTGCCAGAAACAATTGTGCATATGGGTTGGAGTGCCTATATTTTTTCAGCAAATGTAGCTGGGACTGCCCAAGTTTAGCAGGGACTACCATCGTATAATTCATCATGCTGCACTGGAGGCAGAAACCAAAAGCCAGCTGTGGTAGGCAGAATAATAGTCCCTGAAAGAGGTCCTCAAACTAATCCCTTGATTTGTGAGTACATTATGTTACATGGTAAGGAGAATTAAGGTTTCAGATGGAATTAAGGTTGCTAATCAGCTGGTCTTAAAATAGGGAGATTACCTAGGTAGCCGCATTATAATCACAAGGGTCTTCAAAAGTAGAAGAAGGAGACAGAGAGGAAGTCAGAGGGATGAGATGTAAGAAGGACTAGATAAACCATTGCTAGCTTTGAAGATGGAGGAAGGGAGGAAGGATACCATGAGCCAAGGAGTATGGGCAGCCTCTACATGCTAGAAAAAGCAAAAGAATAGGTTCTCCCCTAATGCTTCTGGAAAGGAACACAGCCCAGCCGACACCATAGCTTTAGCCCCGTAAGACCCATGTTGGACTTCTGACCTTTAGAACTGTATGAGAATAAATTTGTGGTGTCTTAAACTATTATATTTATGGTAATTTGTTGCAGCAGCAAATAGGTAACGAATAACCATCTAAACTCCCAAAGCATAAAACCACTGCTTCTATTTTTTCCCATATCTCCTTTACACAAATTTTTTTCCAATATCTCCTTTACACAAAATTTTATTTACTAAGAAGACAAACTCTCAATGACTTTTCCAGAGACAGCTGATTTTTGCTTCTGCTGAGGTATTTGAATGTTTCATACACAACCCATGACAACTTCATACTGAAAGCATTTCTGTCAATGGACTGTTCTTCATTCTCAAATATTATTTTTTAATACTTATATTTAAAAATAAATACTAATCTACTTTGATTTTGTAGAAGGCAACCCTGGAATATAAGAAAATTGCTTCTCATGCCATAGTATTGACTTTGAGGACTTCGATACTACTGCCAAATAATATTTGAAGAAGATAACCATACCCTCTGTTCCTTAATCATTAATTATTTTACTTTCTTTACCCATATGGATTCTTGTACACTCAAAGAACACAGCTCCAACTAATCCTTTTAGTTAGAAGTAGAGGATACCAGAATTTATGCTGTCTTTTGAATGAAACATACAGAACAGAAGAGTACTTCTTCTGTTCAAGGTCAGGTTTAAGGAGTACAAAGGGACATGACAGTAGCTAGAAAACGCAAGGTGGCTGAGTTGTCATAGCATGAATCCTTCATGAGCAGGCATTTTTCTAATCTGGTTATCAAGTTTATGGGTAAATATCAAGAGGTGAATAATTTGGAGAGCAGTTCTCTGAGTGCAGAATGAGAAAAAACTGAATGTCAATCTTAACTTCTCTCCTGAGTAACAGTGGGTAGTTTTCATGCAGCCTCCCCTCTGTTTTTGTGTGACCTTCCACTGTTTCTACAGCTAAATCAAAATGCTTCTGTATCTTGCAGGGACACCCTCATCCCTTTACTTTCCATTTGTTCCCCTTAATGGAGTTTTGATTCTTTGATCTGTCTCCTCTGCTTTTTTCCTTTCCAAGTTCAGAAAGCTTGAGTATCTAATTTTCCTCTTTTGCTCTCTTATCCCTCCAATCTGGTCTTTAAATGTCAGTCTTAGTCAAGGGTCTTTCCATTTTTATACTAAGCCTGTCTTTTTTCCTTTTTTTCCTTGAGAGGAAAGTTTCTTTTAAAATCCACTTTGTTACTGTTGTTTATTTTTGTTATTGTTCTCTTTAATAACAAAACTTTGTATCTCACAGGAAGTAGTGATGACATCTCTAAAGGCAAGTTTTACTTTTTTCATCATCTATTCACTGAACACCAACTTTATTCCATGATAAACCTCAGGGAGAAAAGAATAAAAGATGAGTGAGACAATCTACCCTAACATAATTTACCAACTAGAAAATTTTCTAAATAACTATATTATAGAAAATAAATAAATGTGATGACAATTTCTTAAAGGTCCTGACATATGGTACTATGTGATGGCTTTCTTCTCCTTTCTCATTATCATCCTTGAGCACTCCAAATAGCAGACCTCAGTCCAAATTCCCCCAGCTGGAATACAACCAAACAGAACGATAAATGTTCAGGCACCCATCCCATCAATGACCTACAAATCCCTGAACTAAAAATACTTCATAAGAAAGAAGAGCAAGGAGTACTGAAACATGGTAAGTAATCTCCTCTCAAGACCATTCTCAGTACTCACTCTCACAATGACAAAGCTCCCTTTGAAGATATTTGAAACTCTGCCCAGAGAAAAAAATGTAATGTATTCATTCTCTTAATGATGGTCATTTGGATTGTTTCCATTTGGGGCTATTATTAATAGAGCTGCTATGAATATTTGCATAAAAATCTCTTTTAGGGGATATGTTTTCCTTTATCTTGGGTAATTATGTAAGAATGAAATTATTTGGTTTTAAGGCAGTCATATGCTGTAATTTATAAGAAACTAGCAGTTTTCAAATTGGTTGTACCATTTTGTGCTCCCACCAGCTATATATAAAAATTCTAGTTGCTTTACATCCTGGCCAACATTTAGTGCTGTTAGGCTTTTTAAATTTAAGCCATTCTAGAAGTGGATATCTTATTTTTATATTAATTTGTATTTCTCTAATGACTAATAATATTGTACAACATTTCAAGTGCTTATTGATTATTTCTATATCTTCCTTTTGAAGTGTCTGATTTGCCTATTTATTATTGAGATGTCATTTTATTATTGAATTGAAGGTATTCCTTATATACTTTGCATACAAGTCCTTTGTTATATATGTATGTATTATGAATATTTTCTCTTATGTTTGCCTATCCATTTTCTCAGCAGACATTTTCAGTGAGCTGAAGGTTTTAATTTTGAGTAACAAATTTTTGAGTTTTTTCTTTTAAGGTCATTGTTCTCCAAGAACCCTTTACCAGTCTCAGGATTTTGAAGATATTCTCTTACCAGATTATTCTAGAAACTATACACTTTTAGCTTTTGTATCAGATTCATGACCCATCTTGAAATGATTTTTAAATGAGGAGTGATAAATACATAGACTGAGTTGTTTTGATTTGTTTTGTTTTGTTTTTCTCACTGTGAATACCAGGGCTCCAGCTTCATTTCTCAAAAAGAATTTATTTCTCCCATTGAATGGCATTGGCCTTTTTGTAAAATATCACTTGACTATATGTATTAGTCCATTCTCACATTGCTATAAGGAACTACCTGAGACTGGGTCATTTATAAAGAAAAGAAGCTTAATTGACTCAATTTCCATAGCCTGTACAGGAGGCATGGCTGGGGAGGCCTTAGGAAACTTACAATCATGGCAGAAGGCAAATGAGAAGCAAGCACATCATCACTGGTCGGCAGGAGAGAGAGCGCAAAGGGGAAGTGCTACACACTTTCAAACAACCAGATTTCATGAGAACTCACTATCACAAGAACAGAAAAGGGGGAATCTAGTCGCATGATCCAATGACCTCCCACCAGGTCCCTCCCCAAACATTGGGGATTAGAATTAAACATGAGATTTGGGTGGAGACACAGAGTCAAACTATATCCCTATATATAAGTATTGATCTATTTCTGGGCACTCTATTCTGTTCCATTGATCATAATAGATCTAGCATTAGGTCAGTATCATATACAAAATATATTGTGAAGTTATTTTCACAATATATTTTGAAACCAGGTAATGTATATTCTTTGTCTTGTCTTTTCCCTTCAAGATTATTTTGACTATTCCTGGTCCTCTGCATTAACAAATAATTTCAGAAATGATTGTCAAGAAGAAACAGCCTCTTGGAATTTTGAGATTACATTGAAAATCCGGAGACACATTTGGGGAAAACTGATATTTTAACATAATTAATCTTGAATATTGTATATTTCTTCACTTATGAAGATCTTTAATTTTATCCAGCAAGATTTTTAAATTTTCTGTGAGTTTTCGCACATCTTATTTTATTTCTAATTATTTAATGTTTTTACTGTTTTTTCAATATGATTAGCAAATTATGTGCTTCTGTTACATAGTAATGCAATTGATATTTGTATATGGACCCTGTATTCAGTGGTCTTGCTAAATTAATGTGTTGGTTCTAGGGTTATTTTGTGTAGATCCCATAGAATTTCTATGTACACATTCATATTTCCTTTTTTCTGACTGTGTGGTTGATTTGCCTTATGCTAGCCATGACCTTCAGCACAGCATTGAATAGAAGCAGTAGGAGCAGGCTTACTTGCCATGTTCTCAATATCATAGGGAAAAAACAATCAGTACTTCAACATTAAATATTTTAGCTGTACATTTTATCAGATTAAGGAAGCTCCCTACTATTTCTACTTTGCTGAGAGTTTTGTTTACAAATGACTATTGAATTCTATCTTTTTCTGTGGTATACTACTTTGATTTTCAAACAATGAAATAATACTGCATTCATTTGTAAAATAAATCCCACTTTGTCATGATGTACTATCCAATTATATTTTTCTAAATTTAATTCCTAATATTTTGTCAAGACTTCTGCATCTATGTTTATGAATGATATTAGGGTATGACATCAAGGTTACGTTAGCTTTATAAAGTTTAGTAGCATTTCCAACTCCTTTTTCTGAACAAGTTTATGTAAAACTAGAAATATTTCTTTCTTAATGTAAGATAACATTTTGCAGATAAATAACCTAGCTCTGAAATTATGAGGGTATATATATTTGAGATGGAGTCTCACTCTGTCACCAGGCTGGAGTGCAGTGGCACCATCTCAGCTCACTGCAACCTCCGCCTCCTAGGTTCAAGCGATTCTCCTGCCTCAGCCTCCTGAGTAGCTGGGACTACAGGCACATTCCACCACACCTAGTTAATTTTTGTATTTTTAGTAGAGACAGGGTTTCACCATGTTGGCCATGGCCAGGGTGGTCTTGATTTCTTGAACTTGTGATCCGCCTGCCTTGGACTCCCAAAGTGCTGGAATTACAGGCGTAAACCACTGCACCCAGTCAATTATGGATATATTTTAAATTACAAATTAAATTTATTTAAGTTATAAATTAAGTTTTTAAATTTGGGAGAATAAAGTTACTCATAGTATTTTCTTATTAGTTTTTTATGCCTACAGCACTACAGAGTGATTCCAACATTTCTTATATTGGTAATTTGTATTTTTATTTTCTTTTTAAATGGTTATCTATATAGCTAGGGCAACTGTTCTCAACTGAGGTTCCATGAAAGAAATAAGCCTGAATGCCCTAAGGTATCTACCATGTAAAATGAAAAAAAAAAAAAATAATAATCCTATAGATCTAAAGTAGTAGTATTAGATATGTAACTTTCTTGGAATATAAAGGAAATACATGATCCAATCATATTTGTTAAGTCTCAATTATCTTTCAAAATCCCAGTTGTGAAAAGTCACTTCTCAATTTTATTGATCTTCTCAGATATTTGATTTTTTGGTTCATTGATTTTGTTTAATGTTTGCTCATTTTCTGTTTCATTGATTTTCATTATTTATTATTTCCTTCCTTCCATCTACTTTGGGTATACTTTACTGCTTTTTTCTTCTTCTTTTCCAGTGTTTTGTTTTATTAAGATGGAGCCTCGCTATGTTCCCCAGGCTGAACTCAGACTCCTGGGCTCAAGTGATCTGCCTCCCGAGAAACTGGGATTACAGGTGCACTCAACCATACCTGGATTGCTCTTCTTTTTCTATCTTCCTAAAGTGCAAACCTAGATGGTTAATTTAATATGATTCTTCTTTTTGTAATATAATAATTTAATATTTTAAATTTCCATCTGAACAATGTTGCATCTGTATCTCAAAAACTTTGATACTTTGTTTTTATTATCATTTAGTAATGTATTTTGTGATAATCCTTGTCTTTTTTTTATTTGATACATAGATTACTTAAAATTGTCTTGCTTAATTCCAAAATATTTGAGAATTGAGCCAGGCACACTGGCATGTGCCTGAAGCCCCAGCTACACTGGAGGCTCTGGCAGGAGGATGGTTTGAGGCCGGGAGTTCAAGAGAATTGTGCAGATATTGTGACATTAATTTCTAATCCAGTTATTTTATGGACAAAGAATACATACTGAGATATTTCGATAATTTTAAATATACAACACTTTTTAACGGCCCCGTCATATATACATAGTCTTTTGTTTTTCAGATTTATTAAGGTATAATATAAATAAACTTGTTTATATTTAAGGTGTACAATTTGATGTGTTGGTACACGTGAACATTATGAAATGACTACTAAAAACAAGATAATTAATATATCTATCACCACACATAATTATCATTTTTTTCTTTGTGCACATGTGTGTGGTGAGAACATGTAAGATCTACCTTCTTAGCAAATTTCAAATATGCAATACAATAAATAATGTTAACTATGGACACGATGCTTTATATTAGATATCCAAAACTCATTCATCTTGCATAACCACAACTTTATACCTTTTAGCCCATATCTCCCCATATCCCCCTCCCTGCAGCTTCTGGAAACCACCATTCCACTCTCTGCTTCTACGAGTTTGACTATTTCGATTCCACATGTAAGTGCTATCATTAGCTTTTTTCTTTCTGTGTCTGATTTATCTTACTTAGCATAATGTCTTCTATGTTCATTGATGTTGTTGCAAGTAACAGGGTTTCTTTTTTTCCTAATATGTATATCTCACATATATGTATATACATCTTATTTTTATCCATGCATTCATAATGGACACAGGTTTTTCCATATCTTGGGTATAATGAATAATGCTGCATGCTACAATGAACACAGGAGTGCAGATATCGCTTTGAGATAGTTATTTCCTTTGGATATATACCCAGAAGTGAAATTGCTGGATCGTGTAGTAGTTTTTATTTTCATTACTTTTAGGAAACTCCATACTGTTTTCCATAGTGGTTGTACAAATTTCTATTTCCACCAACAGTATGTAAGAATTTCCTTTTCTCTATATCCTCACCAAGACTTATCTTTTATCTTTTGATAACATCCTAACAGGTGTGAGGTGATGCCTCATTGTAGTTTTGTTTTACATTTCCCTGTTGATTAGTGATGTGGTTTGGCTGTGTTCCCACCCAAATTTCAACTTAAATTGTATTTCTCAGAATTCCGACATGTTGTGAGAGGGACCCAGGGGGAGGTAATTGAATCATGGGAGCCGGTCTTTCTTATGCTATTCTCGTGATAGTGAATATGTCTCATGAGATCTGATGGGTTTATCAGGGGTTTCCACTTTTGCTTCTTCCTCATTTCACCTCCCACCATGATTCTGAGGCCTCCCCAGCCATGTGGAACTGTAAGTCCAATTAAGCCTTTTTTCCTTCCCACTCTCTGGTATGTCTTTATCAGCAGTGTGAAAACAAATTAATACAGTAAATTGTTACTGAGAGTGGGGCGTTGCTGAAAAGATACCTGAAAATGTGGAAGCAACTTTGGAACTGGGTAACAGGCAGAGGTTGGAATAGTTTGGAGGGCTCAGAAGAAGACAGAAAAATGTGGGAAAGTTTGAAACATCCTAGAGATAACTTGTTGAATGGCTTTGCCCAAAATGCCGATACTGACATGGACAATAAAGTCCAGGCTGAGGTGGTCTCAGATGGAGATAAGGAACTTGTTGGGAACTGGAGCAAAGTGACTCTTGTTATATTTTAGTAAAGAGACTGGTGGCTTTTTGCCCCTGCCCTAGAGATTTGTGGAACTTTGAACTTGAGAGAGATGATTTGGGGTATCTGGCAGAAGAAATTTCTAAGCAGCAAAGCATTCAAGAGGTGACTTAGCTGCTGTTAAAGGCATTCAGTTTTATAAGGGAAGCAGAGCGTTAAAGTTTGGAAAATGTGCAGCCTGACTATGTGATAGAAAAGAAAATCCATTTTCTGGGAAGAAATTCAAGCCAGTCACAGAAATTCGCATAAGTAGCAAGAAGCTTAATGTTAATCCCCAAGACCATAGACATGTTAGAGGTGTTCAAGGCAGCCCCTTCCATCACAGACCTAGAGACCCAGGAGGAAAAAGTGGTTTTGTGGGCCAGGTCCAGGGTCCCCATGCTGTGTGCAGCTTAGCAACCTGATGCCCTGAGTCCCAGCTGCTCCAGCTGTGGCCAAAAGGCGGACAACACACAGCCTGGGCTGGGGCTTCAGAGATGACTTGGGTGCTGAAGTCAGAGAGTGGAAGCCCCAAGTCTTGGCAGCTTCCACGTGGTGTTGAGCCTGTGGGTGCACAGAAGTCAAGAAGTGAGGTTTAGAAACCTCTGCCTAGATTTCAGGAGATGTATGGAAACACCTGGATGCCCAGGCAGAAGTTTGTTGCAGAGGCAGGGCCTCCATGTAGAACCTCTGCTAGGGCAGTGCAGAAGGGAAATGTGAGGTCAGAGCTCCCACACAGAGTCTCTACTGGGGCACTGCCTAGTGGAGCTGTGAGAAGAGGGCCACCATCCTCCAGACTCCAGGATGGTAGATCCAATGACACCTTGCCCCATATGCCTGGAAAAGCTGCAGACACTCAACACCAGCCATGAAAGCAGGCAGCAGGGAGTCTGTACCTTGAAAAGCCACAGAGGCAGAGTTGCCCAAGACCACGGAAACCCACCTCTTGCATCAAAGTGACCTAGATGTGAGACCTGGAGTCAAAGGAGATCATTTTAGAGCTTTAAAATTTGACTGCCCCGCTGGATTTTGGACTTGAATGGGCCCTATAGCGCCTTTGTTTTGGACAATTTCTCCCATTTGGAAAGGCTGTATTTACCCAATACCTGTACCCCCATTGTATCTAGGAAGTAACTAGCTTGCTTTTGATTTTACAGGCTCATGGGCAGAAGGGACTTGACTTGTCTCAGATGAGACTTTGGACTGTGGACTTTGGGGTTATTGCTGAAATAAGTTAAGACTTTGGGGAACTCCTGGGAAGGCATAAATACTTTTGAAATGTGAGGACATAAGATTTGGAGGGCCCAGGCACAGAATGATACCATTTGGCTATGTCCCCACCCAAATCTCAACTTAAATTGTATCTCCCAGAATTCCCCCCATGATGTGGGAAGGACCCAGTGGGAGATAATTGAATCATGGCGGTCATTCTTTCCCATGCTATTCTCATGACAGTGAATAAGTCTCAAGAGATCTGATGGGTTTATCAGGGTTTCCGCTTTTGCTTCTCCCTCATTTTCTCTTGCTGTCACCCTGTAAGAAGTGCCTTTCACCTCCCACCATGATTCAATTATCTCCCACTTCTACACTAAAATATATTTTATTTTATTCATTTCATTCTCATAATAACTTCACGAAATAAGTATTATTAAGCCATTCTATAGCTAAAATGACTAACCTCAAGTAACCACCTTCTGTTATCCTTTAAGCCCATCAAGCGTAGAAATAAATCTTATTAACTTTGTTGTTCATTGCATTTGACTCAGTTCTTGACACACAATAGATGCTCAGTAAATAAACATTGACAGATACTATTTTCTCCATTATACATATAAAAAGAATCCTAAATCTCAGACAAGACAAATTGTGGAAGTGGGAAAGAAACTGATATTGATTAAGTGCTGGGATTTTAAAACTATGGAACATGGGCCAAAATTGGCCCACTTTTTAAAAAATAAAGTTTTATTAGAATATAGCCATGCTCATGTGTTTACATATCGTCTCTATCTGCTTTCATGCTATGATAGCCAACCTGGGCAGTTAGGTCTGCAAAGCTTAAAATATTTAATATCTAGTCCTCGACAGAACATGTTTGCCAACCCCTGGTTATTATACATTATAATGCCAAGCAATATGCTTGTCACTGTTACATACTTTTCACCTCATTAAGTTTCCCAGCTACTCTAAGAAATAAAAAAAATACCATTATCCAGACGTGGACTTTGGGATTCAGAGAGGTACTTACCACAGGTTCTACGGCTCATAGATGGCAAAGCACGAATTTAAATTCTGATGTGTCAGACTCTGATGCCTGTGCACTTTTCATTTCTAACAGTCAGAGAACTTTGAAAAGAAATGGACGATGATAAGTGGAACGGCCCCTTTTAGTGATCTGCACATCATCACACATGATGAACAAGTTGATCTAAAGCTAAACCTACTGAAGAAATAGCTTTATAATCTATAATAAAAGTAGTTAAAACTATTATTACTTATAAGGCATTTTTTGTATGTCAACCTTTGAGCTGACTAATAATTGTATGTGTATGGTGTGAGTGTTTTATGTACATGAGCATATGTATATAACATATATGCTATATATAACATATATGTATATAAATGTGCATGTATATAATTTGACTGATTTCTCATAGATATTCTATGAAGATATTGTTATAGGTACAGAAATAAATGCTTAGTGGGATTGTATTAGAAGATAGTAACTGGTAAATCAAGGATTCAGCCTGATTTTCCTAACTCACTAATTCTATCTGTATCTTCTTTGCATTCTTTTCAGCTCATTAACATAGGTTCCCATGAACTCAAACATTACTCGATGGCATAAGAAAGGATAATATCTGGCCGGGCGCGGTGGCTCAAGCCTGTAATCCCAGCACTTTGGGAGGCCGAGACCGGCGGATCACGAGGTCAGGAGATCGAGACCACCCTGGCTAACACGGTGAAACACCGTCTCTACTAAAAAAAATACAAAAAACTAGCCGGGCGAGGTGGCGGGCGCCTGTAATCCCAGCTACTCTGGAGGCTGAGGCAGGAAAATGGCGTGAACCCGGGAGGCAGAGATTGCAGTGAGCCGAGATCGCGCCACTGCACTCCAGCCTGGGCGACAGAGCGGGACTCCGTCTCAAAAAAAAAAAAAAAAAAGAAAGGATAATATCTTCAGGAGCTCTATGATCTCACAAAATGCCCAAAACTCACTTTCCAATCACTCTTCTGGGCCTCCTTTGCAAGCTTTCCACCATCACTCCCAGCACTGTCAAGATGTGATGCTTTTCTTTCTTCTCTTTTTTAAGTGCTTTAAGCTCTAAGCCATCATCATTTAATTTTAAATTATCTTCTGATTTCCTACATGGGCTGAGAATGAAAGTAGTCTGGGGGTAAAAATGGTAGTGACAATAAATGAGAAAGAAAGCATTTGTGAAAATCCTTTTCTTCTTTTCAAGAAGAGCTGTAATAGTGTTTTGTATCAACATGACTCCTTCCTTCAGCTGTAACAAAGTTAGAGAAAGTGTTGGTACTATAAATTGAGAGTTCAGGAGGTGATTCTACCCAGTCTTTTCAACAAGATTGGTATTATAGGTTTCCCACATAGAAACCAGTGCAGAAATATTTCTAAAGCAATTTCATCTTTGCCAGGAGCACTTCGCTACCTCCTTATGCCTCTTCTCTTTCCCAAAATGTTCCCAGGTTATTCGATCTCTTAGTGTCTTCCATGCATGATCCTCTCCCAAACCTCAGCAAATTCCCATGGTGTCCAGAATCAGACTGCTCAAGGGGCAGAGTTAGGGATGTAACTCACAATTTGCCCAACTAGATCTTTAAATAACTACTTCAAAAGACAGATCTTTGATAATAAACAGGCCAATAGGAATTATATAGACACAAATAATGTCAAATCTCTAGAACAACTAAGAGTCTGATGAAATATAACATGCCATATCTATAGATGGGTTTTTGGAGGACTTTTATTCATTTAAAGATGAAGAGATACAGGTCACTGTTATCCCTCATGGATGCTCTGTAGGTTGTCTTATTTTTAGAAATGTTCCAAAGGTAAGATATGGCAATGGAGTAAATGTGTAAAACCTAAATGCAAATGTGACATCTTCTATAGCCAGCCAGAAAATTTCCAGTGTATTAGCAACTATGCAGTCATTTCTACAATAACAGACATTGCACTAACATTCTATCCCAAAGGGAGTAGGAGTGGGCCCGACAGCCTAGGGGAGACCAAAGAGTTGAAAAATCACAGCAGAGGAAAGTGAACCACTAAGTGGGACAACAAATCCCATAGGGCCTATGAAGCTGGCCACCATTTCAACTACATCTTCACCAAAAGTTTTTAATTGAGTCTATTGAGGATTTTATTTTTTCCTTGTGGGGATATATCCTTGATTTTATAAAACCATTTAACAAGGAAAATTGGATTCATTTTAGGATGAACAGCTGGAGTGCATCAGTTCCATAAAGCAAAAGTTAACAGTATTTCCATTTTAGTCACCATGTAGGAGCTTCTATGATGCTCAGTCGGATTATGCTTATCCTGAACCAGCTCACTTTCTTCCAGCATGTTCATGTACATCAATATCATCTTCCCTGGCACCCAAACTTTAACTTTGCCTCCTTGTCTCCTTCATTTCCCAAAATTTAGCCCAATGATAGATGCCAGCCTTACAAATAGCATCAGTAGCTGATCAGAGTTACCTAGAAACGTAGCAATTATCCAGAGAGGATGACAACAGCATAAGTTAAGAGTCACTTGACTTTCACCATTTCCCTGCTCCTTACCTCAAAGACCTGTGAAAAACAGATGGGAGAAATAGAGTAAAAAGAAGGCCATGCTCTTTGCTACAAATCACTGGCTATATTTGATGGGTCTGAGAGGGAGAGGAAAAGAAAGGAGATTGGAATTTTAGACTTACATGGGCTGGGCTTCATTACAACTAAAAAGGTCCAAAAAGAACTGGAATCTTCTTAAAATGTTAATAGAGGACAAAAATAGAGTAATTCTGCAGAACATGTTTACGGTGGTAACTGAAAAACAATAAGGTCTTTTTCAGACTTATCCTGTACTAAATTCAAACTGATAAACAGATTGCACTGCTTTTGTAACTTAATTTATGTAGCCAAAACACAAGCTTAGACTAGTGCAGAAAACATATTCTTTAGGATCACATAAGTCTGGTTTCAAATCTCCATCACTTAGTATTTGTGTAAACTGGATTGACTCACATCTCTTGAGTCTGTTTTTATGTCTACAAAATGAGAACGTCATCCACCTACTGCACAATCATCATGAGAATTACTTGAAATAATGTGTAGAAAGTGAGTAGCACAATACTGGACACATAATAAGCATTCAACAGATCTTTCTATTATCACTTTTGATTGCCTATAATGTGTTTCTCTCATTTTGGCCAATCCAAATGCTATGATTCTTCTGCAGGTTTGCCTTTTTATGAATTCATCCTTAACTATCATATCCAAGAGTTTTACTCAAGTATCTGCAAGTGATTGTCAGGAAAAACAAAAGGTAGACATTCTAGCCACAACTTCCACAGGGCAATTTTATATAAAAATAAAAAGCAGATTTTGGTTCAGTATCTGAAATTGCCTTCCAACAATTTAAGCTAATCAATAATAGATTAGAAAGAGTGAACTCCTCATCTCCCTAGATAGGGATGCTGCTGAATGGTGCAACATATAGCAAATATAAAGTTTGGTATCTGATAGATTGAGGTTTGAATCCCATTGTGTCACTTATTAGCAACAAAACCTTAGCCAAGTTATAAAACCTCTGAGTCTGTTCCCTTAATGTGAAAATTGGTCTTAATAATACCTAACAGATCAGAGTTGTTCTGAAGATTACATGTTGTAAGAGTCTCCCCTGTTCCCCTTGCCCTCCAAAAAACTGCTTTGGCCTCTCTGGGAACCAGGGTAACCAAGAAAAAGACAAAGACCTGTCAGGCTTATAAAGCCTTAGGAAAAGGTAAAGGCATGACAATGTCTGCCAGTATCACAGAAGCTGGCAAGACTGCAGCCTAAGCCCAGCTCAGAGTAGGTATTATGACACATTTACAAGATAAAAACTCCTTCTCACACTTGCACACTTTCATAAAATCCTCTCCACAGTAGCCCTTACTACCATTATGTTCCACATCCAATGCCTAAAAAGCAGAAGCATTTTTTGGAAGGAATGAGAAGACAGTATGCAAATGGGACTTTGCTTAGTTTCCAGAAGTGCTCGTCTTTTATTTTTTTCTGGGCTTCAAGCATCTTTTTCTACAACATAATCCTTTAGATGTTGAAAAAGTATCCAGGTAGGTTCAGATGCTATGTACCAATTATTTGGAATGATAGTGTTTTTTTTTCAATTATCATTATTGATATGTCAAAGTGACTACCAATGGTACCAAAATCCTACATATTAAGCAGGAAAAAAAAAATGAACCAATATGATAGACTGAGTACACAGATTTATCTCCCAACACCCTAAATACCTTGAAGTGACAGAAAAAAAAAATGCTCTGTAAACATGATTCCTTCATTCATCTGACAAATATCTAAGGCTTTCCTACTGTGCTCTAGGTGCTACAGTGATGAACAAAATATGTGGTGAACATGAGGTTGCTGCTAAAGTGGTGAACAAAATACATGGTGAACATGAGGCCGCTGATCTCATGGAACTTACATTAAAGTCAAGCCAGGAGAGTAGAGAAAAAAAAAATACAATAAGCAAGCAAACAAATAGGTCAATGAGATAATTGTGGATAGTAATATATTCAACAAAATAATTAAACCAGAATATTATGATTGAGAGTGACTGGCAGAAGAGGGTTGGGGGACTATTTCACATGCAGCAGCCAGGGAAATCCTTTTAGAGGAGATAATGTGTGAGCAAAGACCTAAATGATCCAAAGATCCAGATCTGCAAAAGTCTCTGGGGTAGAATATTCCCAGTAGAGCACATAGCAAGTGCAAAGGCCTAGAGTAGATATGAGCGTGGCCCACATGAAGAACAGTAACTCATCCTTAAAAACTAAGTGATATTTATGGACCAGGAATTTTGAAGAATGTCTAGGACAGAAAAAAAGAAAAGGAGGTGGATTGCCAGGGAGACAAGTGCAAATTTTCCTAAGACAAATCTGAACTCAGGTAATTCCCAAGTGGTACTCTTCTGTAGTGGGATGCTAGACAAAGGTCACAGGAGAAACAAAAGGTCCGTGTGGAAAGATTATCAGCCAAGGAAGTACAGAGTTTCCTAGTACAGCTCAATTCACTTCTTTCAAGTGTCTTACCTTTTAAGTCCCCTTGAAGAAATGGCATGTTTTGTACATTAAGGCCCTTTCCATCTCTCCCTCTCAAAAAAAGGGAGTACCATCATGAGATCATTCCAGACAAACTCTAACATTCCCTTCCAGATCTAAATACGTAATTACCTAAATTTAGATATTTTATTTGCTGTTATTTTGTAATATTATCTAACATTTGGAAATTGTATGGTAGTATCATAAAATAACAGCAAATAAAATATCTAAATTTAGGTAAGTTGTTTTTCTCTCACAAATAAAGAAAAAAAAATCGAATTTCATGTAGAAATAATTGACTGGCTTTACTTTCAAACACACAAAAAATATTTTGCAAATATTTATGAACCCATCAAATATTCTAAGGGAGAAAATTCAAATTTAGAGATTTTGATTCTACATATTATTATTTTCGAAACCAGTTCTACTGACCTGGTTAGACACTGGGTTGCAGAAAGCAGATCAGTTCTTGACCTGGTCATGCCACCAAACAGTTTTGTGACTGGGGTCAATCCACGACATGTCTTAACCTCAAATTCTGCAGCAGAAAATAGCAAAAATAACACATCCTACCTATCTCATAGGTTGACTTTTGGAGTGCTATAAAGTTAAATATTGGGAAGGGATTTTTTTTTTAACAAATAATGTGTTATTGAGCCACTCATTTGTCAAAATGTTTAAAATTCTAACTATATGCAGAATCCTGAATTAGATACTACAGGGTTTAAGTAAAATAGTAAACATAGCCCCTAAACTCCTTATAGTATAGAGAAATAAGTAGTCACCTTTTCTGAGTACTGAAATGTGGATGCATGGAAATCATCTCTGCATTTCTACCTGAGAATGATGGTTGTTATTCGATGTGTTTAAGGTATTTTGATTTTGTAAAATTCTGATTTTAGAATATTCCCCCCTTGGGGAGAACCTCCTAAGTGAGAAGTTATAAAGAGCTCATGGGACATGGTCTGATCTGGTAGAGAGAGCCTGAGGAAGACTTGTTCATTCCAGGATTTCATGTTGATCAGTTACCTTGGTTCTGAAAATAGCATAGCACTAAAAATACCTTTCAGAGAGAGAAGTTACATGTCCATTGAGGAGGGAAAACATGGGAAAAGGAAGATGCCACATTTTTCTATGAGCTTTATAGTGGGAACAGCTAATATAAATTGTGGATTGGTAGGGAAGTAAGAAAAGGAAAACACATGCAGGCTAGAGTGTTTTCAAAGAAAAATCTCCACAAGTCACAGTGACTGAATACCATGTGTAATGAAAGACAGGGATTGTCAATGCTGATGGAGTTTCAAGCCTGCCTAATTGGGGAAATGCTGGTATTACTGATGAAGGACAGGTACAACATGCTGAGCCCAGTGTAGATGGAAGGAAAAGGATGAGCTCAGCTTGGCAAGTGATCATATGAGGGGAGAAAATAGAACAGCCAAGTGGGGATCTTCAGCAGGAATTAAAGACAGCACAGCTGGAAATTAGGTGAGAGAACATGGCTTAAGGTACAGATTTGGGCATTATTTTTATAGATGTTATCCAAGAAGCAGACAGGCATTTGTAGCAAGAGAAAGAGACTGGAAACCAGGCTGAATTTTCAGAATTGCTCAGAGTTCAGAGTTAGGGGACAGAAAGAAGAAATGCCAGGATTTGAGGCAAAGATCAAGCAAGGAAGTAAAATGCATAACCTTGGAAATAGGTAGAGGGTGTTTCAAGGTTTCAAGACAGATAATCAATATATTCTTGAGCTTCTTATTCAATAAATGTGTCCATAAAGGAAAAGAAATAAGATGGTAGCTCAAGGGAGCACCAAGATCATGCTAAGATTTTCTTTCAAGGTGAAGGAGAAACATAGGTTGGAAGTCTACACAGGGAAAGGGTTTGAAGCTACCAGAGAGAGGGAATAAATAAAGCAACATCATTCTCAGATAGGATTTAGTTTTAGAGAAAAATAAAGACATAGATTCCTTTGAGCTGAAGGGAAGGGCAACAGGGGTAAACATTAAAAACAGAGTAGAAAATCATTTATCACTGAGTAGGAATATGGAGTTCAGAAGAATTAAGAGACTCTGAAATGGCTGTTGGTAGACATGTGTTAAGTATTCATCCATAAATGAGGAAAGAACTTGCAGCTAAGTAGTTTAGTACTAAATTGGAGAGCAATTGCAAAATAAATATTTACTGAGTTCCTTCTATGTGCTAGGCACGTGTATTTGAAGCCAAATACATCTTTTACTAGCAACACAACACTCTGTGACCAGGGCTCAGGGGTGCAGAGGGTCAAGGAGAGGATTACTTAGTATGGAAGTGGGGATAGCATTGAAGGAAGTGCTGACCAGGAGTCCAGAGCACAGAGCCACTCACAAAATGCTATTCAAGGTTCTAATAATTTTTCTTGTTTTGTACTGACAAAACTTACCACTTTTAGCATCCCTCAATTACATCTAGATCTTAGATATCATTCAACCCAATGTTTCTTAAAGGGGGCTTCTGTGAGATTCAGCAATGAGACTGAGCAGCTCCACATTTATTGATTTTATATATTTTGGTCTTTTTAACATGTTTATACTGGCAAGATTTCTTTTGGTTATAATAGAATACCAAATTATATGGTTTGGCTATGTCCCCACCCAAATCTCATCTTGAATTGTAACTCCCACAATTCCCCTGTGTTTTGGGAGGAACCTGGTGGGAGGTGATTGAATTATGGGGGCAGGTCTTTCCTGTGCTGTTCTCATGATAGTAAATGAGTCTCACGAGATCTGATGGTTTTAAAAACAGGAGTTTCCCTGCACAAGCTCTCTTTTTGCCTGCTGCCTTCCATGTAAGAGGTGACTTGCTCCTCCTTGCCTTCTGCCATGATTGTGAGGCTTCCCCAGCCAAGTGGAGCTGTAAGTCCATTAAACCTCTTTCTTTTGTAAATTGCCCAGACTCGGGTAAGTCTTTATCAGCAACATGAAAACGGACTACATACCAACCTAAACTAACTTAAGCCAAAGAGGAAGTAAATGGATAAATGACTAATAGTAGGAAGAGGAAGGTACAGCAGGGCTCTTGGGATAAATGAAGCCAGGGATACTACTTAGATTCTCTTCATCTTTCCATACTGTATGTAGCCATGTGTAACCTTTAATTCCTTCTATTGCAGAAGGACTTATTCCCTAAAGAACATGACCTCAGTCAGTTGCAAAGTCTCTTATACTCACTCTCTCTCTGATCCAAGGTCAACAATCTTGGAGGAACACCTTGATTGTGATTACTCCTGAAATCATAGGCATGAGCACAAAGACTATGGCTAGCGTGGATTTTTCAGTGTCCAACCCTGGCTAATCAATAATGCCTGTGAGAAATAAACTGTGGCTATTTTAGAAATTGCCAGCTATTGCTGCAAAGAGAATAAAATACCTAGGAATCCAACTTACAAGGGATGTGAAAAACCTCTTCAAAGAACTACAAAACACTCCTCAATGAAATAAAAGAGGACACAAACAAATGGAAGAACATTCCATGCTCATGGATAGGAACAATCAATATCGTGAAAATGGCCATACTGCCCAAGGTAATTTATAGAATCAATGCCATCCCCATCAAGCTACCAATGACTTTCTTCACAGAAGTACTTTAAAGTTCTTTAAAAAAAGTACTTTAAAGTTCATATGGAACCAAAAAAGAGCCTGCATAGCCAAGACAATCCTAAGCCAAAAGAACAAAGCTGGAGGCATCATGCTACCTGACTTCAAACTATACTACAAGGCTACAGTAATGAAAACAGCATGGTGCTGGTACCAAAACAGATATATAGACCAGTGGAACAGAACAGAGGCCTCAGAAATAACACCACACATCTACAACCATCTGATGTTTGACAAACCTGACAAAAACAAGAAACTGGGAAAGGATTCCCTATTTAATAAACGGTGCTGGGAAAACTGGCTAGCCATATGTAGAAAGCTGAAACTGGATCCGTTCCTTACACCTTATACAAAAATTAATTCAAGATAGATTAAAGACTTCAATGTTAGACCTAAAATTATAAAAACCCTAGAAGACAATCTAGGCAATACCATTCAGGATATAGGCATGGGCAAAGACTTCATGACTGAAACACCAAAAGCAATGGCAACAAAAGCCAAAATTGACAAATGGGATCTAATTAAACTAAAGAGCTTCTGCACAGCAAAAGAAACTACCACCAGAGTGAACAGGCAACCTACAGAATGGGAGAATATTTTTGCAATCTACCCATCTCACAAAGGGCTAATATCCAGAATCTACAAAGAACTTAAACAAATTTACAAGAAAAAAAAAAAACAAACAACCCTGTCAAAAAGTGGGCAAAGAATATGAACAGACACTTCTCAAAAAAAGACATTTATGTTGCCAACAAACACGTGAAAAAAAGCTCATCATCACTGTTCATCAGAGAAATGCAAATCAAAACCACAATGAGATACTATCTCATGCCAGTTAGAATGGTGATCATTAAAAAGTCAGGAAACAACAGATGCTGGAGAGGATGTACAGAAATAGGAAAGTTTTCACATTGGTGGTGGTAGTGTACATTAGTTCAACCATTGGGAAGACAGTGTGGTGATACCTCAAGGATCTACAACTAAAAATACCATTTGACCCAGCTGACCCAGGATGAGCTCAGCTTGGCAAGTGATCATATGAGGGGAGAAAATAGAACAGCCAAGTGGGGAATGGCTTCCTTGTAGGAATAGGGTCAGGAAACAACAGGTGTAGGATGTGGAGAAATAGGAACACTTTTACACTGTTGGTGGGACTGTAAACTAGTTCAACCATTGTGGAAGACAGTGTGGCATTTCCTCAAGGATCTAGAACTAGAAATACCATTTGACCCAGCAATCCCATTACTGGGTATATACCCAAAGGATTATAAATCATACTACTATAAAGACACATGCACACGTATGTTTATTGTGGCACTATTCACCATAGCAGACTTGGAACCAACCCAAATGCCCATCAATGATAGACGGACAAAGAAAATGTGGCACATATATACCAGGGAAAACTATGCAGCAATAAAAAATGATGAGTTCATGTCCTTTGCAGTGACATGGATGAAGTTGGAAACCATCATTCTCAGCAAACTATCACAAGGACAGAAAACCAAACACTGCACGTTTTCACTCATAGGTGGGAATTGAACAATGAGAATACTTGGACACAGGGCAGGGAACATCACACACCCGGCCTTGTCAGGGAGTTGGGGGCTGGGGGAGGGATAGCATTAGGAGAAATACCTAAGGTAAATGACGAGTTGATTGGTGCAGCAAACCAACATGGCACATGTATGCCTATGTAACAAACCTGCATGTTGTGCACATGTACCCTAGAACTTAAAGTATAATAATAATAAAAAAAGAAATCGTCAGCTAAAGTGAGGAAAGAGGAATAGTTCCCAGAAAGAGGGAAAAGAATTTGCATTATTAGGATGAATAAATAAATTTTAATAGATATATCTGTGATCATTTTGGCAATTTTACTAAGGCTCACTAGATATGGCTTTTTTTTTATTTATCCAAAATATTCATAAGTTGTTGAATGGATAAATAAATTATATTTCATTTATGCAGTGGAATACTGTTCAGCAATGAAAATGAATGAACTACAGTTACATGCAGCATGGATGAATCTCACAAACATAATGTTAAGTAAAAGAAGACATAATAACAAAATAACATGTACTACAGTTTTCTATTTATTAGAAAGTTAGTCTGTGATGTTAGAAGTCAGAAGAGCTCCATACATAGCTAGGAGGGAGGGCACCAGGAGGCTAGTATTGTTCTATTCCTTGATCCAGGTGGTGTCACATGGATGTGTTTACCTTGTAGTAGTTCATTAAACCATATGCTTATAATTTGTGCGCTTCTACAGTATGTTATACTTAAACACAAACTTTTTCTACAAAAATGCTTGTTAGCAATGTTGGGGGCTGGGAAAGAAATCCACTCCATTTAGCTTGAATAAAGGTTGCCACTATTAAGAATCATTGATGTAATTCTGTCCCCTATTCTGCCCATGGTTCAACATTTTTCCTACTCTTCAGTCTTGTACTTGGTTGCCTTTCTGCTGTAGAGAGTCAGACTGGGAAACAAAGATACAGACATACGAAATGCCTGTTCAGAGATAATCAGTAACAGATTCTGAAATAAAGCCTGTCTTTGACTTCCAAACCAAAATCTAGAACATTCTACCAATCTGCCATTATATACACAATTCTACTAGTTCTGTTACCAAAAACTGCATTCATTTATTCACTCTGCATCTATTATAGGTCAGCCAGTCAGGGAATTCTCATTCTACTGGCCTGCAGCTCAGGGAGTGCTGGAATGGAAATATGACCAGAGTGCTGTATAACACACTCAGGAAGCCATTTTATACTGGATGGATCAGGGATGTCTTCAAGGATGTATTTATATGTGTATGAAATATACACCTACAAATGAGAAACATATGTTCAGTAGTTAGGTGGGTGAACCGGGGCAATACTGCCCAGATTGAAACTTTGGCCACATCACTTACCTATTAAGCAGTATGATCTGCTTGACCTTAGCACAGCCTTTCTGTGCTTCAGTTTCCTCAGTTGTAAACTGGGGACAAATTATGGGAGTTAATACATGTAAACGCTTAGGAAGGTGCTATACATACACAAGAGTACTAAGGGTGATAGAGGGCTCAGTGGGAGAAGGCTGGTCTTAGTGGGGAGGAGTATTTTATCATGGACATTGTTTAGAACTGCCAACATATGGTAGTCAGAAAAAGTAGACTCCTTTTTTTGGTTTTATTATTGTTTTTTTAATTCTCTATAGACAATGTAACCCCTTATTGCCTTCATCCGAAGGAAATATTCCCACCTCCCCACCCTCCACTGCCAGGTACACAGAATGTACTATATAAGTGCTTGCTAGTATCATTGTTATTAGTTAGGTATGGAAGGCCATGTAGGAATTCCCAGAAGAACTGGGAGAAGGGAGGTGGAAAGGACCTTCCTGACAGTGGAATCAACACATGCAAAGACAATTTTATAAAAATACTATGTTCGTTCAAACTATCAGTTAATATCCAAGCCAGGAAGGGAACTAGGCTTTCCTGAGAATGGTAGTGCTACTGCTGGGAAGAAAAACGAATCATTAAGAGAATTTCCTTTGATAGTCATCATTGAAGTCCACTCACACTTTCACATGAGATTCTTCTGCCTGCAGTTAAACATTTTTCCCACTCCTCAGCATTATACTTATTTGTCTTTCTGCCCTAGCGAGTCAAGGATGGCTTGAAGATATCCACCCTTGAGAGTAAAATTCTGCCAATGAGCTATTTCTGTGCAGTGCTTCTTATTCTACCAATGTGAGCACCTACTTAAAAAAAAAAGAATGATCAACTGCTTTGTGGTTTAAAGGATTCTTAATGCTAACACTTCATAGTTCTTCTCCATAAGTGCAATTAAGTAAAGGGAGGGACAAAGCCCAGTTAGATAATTCATAAAAGCATAACTACAGAAAAAAATGTTTAACTTAGTTTTTCCATTAACCAGTGACTTGGCTCCACCAAGGTAGAGGATTCCTTTACATCAAGGATCCAGCATAGCAGGGGTCCCCAACCTTCTGACCATGGACCCATATCAGGTCTGTGGCCTGTTAGGAACCAGGTCACACAACAGGAGGTGAGTGGTGAGCAAGCATTACTGCCTGAGCTCTGCCTCCTGTCAGACCAGCAGTGGCATCAGATGCTCACAGGAGCCCAAACCCTATTGTTAACTATGCATGTGAGGGATCTAGGTTGCACGCTCCTTATGAGAATCTAATGCCTGATTTTTATCTGAGGTGGAACAGTTTCATCCTGAAACAATCCCCCAACCCCAGTCCTTGAAAAAATGGTCTTCCACAAAACCTGTCCCTGGTACCAAAAAGGCTGGAGACAACTGATGCATACCACTGTATGAGTCCACATGAAAGGCAAGACTTGTCTTACTGGAGTCCCAGGAGGACTAAATGAACTAATTATAAGAGAATGACAGACATCAGCACATCACATAGATGACTTAGGCTCTCCCCCACCACACATACCAAACAAAACAAAACCTCTATTTCAGCTAAAATTAAAAATAGGCAATATATTTAATCAATTTACCCTCTCAAGTAAATATCACTTGTAAGTGTAATATGACTCCTCCTAAGGAGGAGCACCAAAGTACAAAGCCAAACAAAACACACTAAATACAATGAGATCATCCAGAATCAAACTCTAGAAATGTTCCCAATGGAGACTGTGGATTAGACAAAATACATTTTAATCAATGAATTGTCTTTATGAATCGACAAAGCTCAGAACATTATGTAAAAGAATTTGTGCCAAATAAAAAATACATTTTAAAACAGTAAAATCCCATTATAAAGTACTCCAATAGACGGTATCCTCTAGCCTAGGCCGAATTCAGTATCCCAACATAATGCTTAGCAGTACAGCACCTGCAGCCCTTCACCTTGGTTTGCATCCTGGTCTTGCCACTCTCAAGTTATATAACCTTGGACATGTTAGTTAACCTCCAGGAGTTTAAATTACCTTGCTTATAAAATGAGGTTAATACTATTACCAATCACATAGAGGTTTACTAAAATGAAGTTTTGGCAGAAAGCACTTGGAACAGTGCCTAAAACACAGTAAGAATTCTATTAATGTTAGCTACCTTTTTTTATACTCATTAACTATTACCTCAGCACAGGTGCATGGCCAATGTGCTTGGGGAGGCAAAACCCTAGTGAAATTTAAAAAACACAATGTAATTTGTGCTGTCAGAATGCCCAAGCAGGATCTCATGAATCCTTGTGATGCTCATGAGAACAAAACACCTTACGGTGCAATCAGATCAGAAACATCAGGCTCTAAGAAAGTCGGGAAACGGAAATCTCGCACGCACCCTTGAATGCCACATCCCCAATCTCACCTCATTACCTTCTTATCCTTCTCCCATCCCCTTTCCCATCCCCTGGTCTATCTCCTCCTATTTCTCTTATTGTCTATATCTTAGGAAATAGCATAGTCCCCACCCAGGGGCCCAGGTGAAACTCTAGCTAGTCAGACCCCTACAAGTCAACTGACGTTTCATTCCTGCCTTAACTCCCCATCACTAGAACCTTTAATACATACCTTGGAAATAGATCATTTTCATCCACTCCTCTCTAGGCAGACTGCTGCTTCCCTGGGCTTTGCCCACACTATTTCTCAGCTGAGTTGTTGCAATAGCCTCCTTATGCACCTCTCTGCTTCTACACTTGCTCCAGGCCAATCATTCTCTACAAAACCCTTAGAGGAAAGTTTCAAACTGGCAAAACCAATCATGGCACTTCCCCAATAAAAATTTATGTTTCTTTTGAGCCACCTCCCTGCTCCTCTCTCCACTCTCAATTCCTTCCACACCACTGGCCCTATTTTATCCTTTGGCCACAAAAATTCACTGCAGGTTCCCAAATCTCCCACATTCCCTCCTCGCTCTGTGCTCTGGGCACATGCCCTTTCCTCTTCACAGTAAGCGGAATAAGAATTGAGAAAACAAAGACAACTGTGAAGAAATAAGAAGGAACAAAGAAAGTCTAGTATCACAGAACATAGCAAATAAACAAAAGGTTGTTTTAAGAGTTGGGGAAGGAAATAAATTGTGTCAGAGGCGGAAACAAAAATAAGAACTGAGGATTTGGTCACACTGATTACTGCTTTTATTCTGTCGATTTCTCTAGAAATCTCCAACTCACCCTACAAGTCCCAGTTCAAACACTGCCGCCTCTCAGGAGCCTTCCCTGACTTCTGCAGGCTGCCAACCTCGATGTTCTACCTTCCCACATCTATAGCATTACACACGGAGCTCCACAAAACAATGTTCTAACCATTCTGTAATGGCTTCCTTGTAGGAATAGGGTCCAGCACTGAGTCTGGATGTTGCAGATCATGATCATGATAATGACAGCCGTGTAATAATAATAATAGTTGTTTCTTTTGTTGATAATGGTGACTATTTGGTAGACTTTAGGCATTTTGCTAAGGCATTTATTAGAATGAATTGCATAGAATTGCTGTGTCTATTGGCCAAAATGGTCATATATTATGACCAGGTCATACCTGGTAATTTTAGGTAGTTCAGCCTAAAACATGCATTGTTTTAATCTTCACTGCAATTTGAGGAGGCATATGTGTTATTATACCTATTCTATGAGTAATAAAATTGAGGCTCAGTGGTTTTAAGTAACTTTTCCCAAGGTGATATAACAGAAAAGTGAAGAAGCCCAAAGTCTAATCCAGGACTGTCTGACTCTCAACACTCCTAACAAGTATTATATTCTGACTCCCAGAATTATTAGTTTAATTGGTTAACCAACTAAAGCAACAATACAGGGGTCTTGAAAGATAATGATTGTCCAGCATAAAGAGGCAAGTTGGTGTTCACCGAGTCTAGGTAGGACAAATCCTGATGTTCATGTGTGAGTTAAACCAGGCTTCTCTGCAGAAAATAAAGGCTGTTAAATATTGAAATGAGCTAATAAGGAAGGTTATAGACTCTCCTTCAAGATAAGGATTTCTTCCCCCAGTGGAGAATAGATTCTATCTGTCTGAGATGGCTTAAATATAATCCTTCGTGAAGGTCAATAAATTGGCTTGCCAAGTCCTTTCCAGGCCCCTGATGATGCTCTGATACACTGGCTCAATGTGGCTCAGCACATGGCCTGAAAATGGAGGGTTCTGAACCCCAAGCCAGAAACAATCTCTTCCCTTTTTAAACTCACTTTGCCCTCTGACTTGTCCTTCTTTGCGACATATGTGGTGATTTTTGTATATTGTTCTGATTTCTGCTGGAGAAAAATGCAGCTAAAGTACAAAGCACGTGTGCTTCATTTTGCATCTCCCAGAGTGCCTAGCACAGTGCTTCATGCTGCATTTTTAAAATTTGATCAAATGGTGCTTCTTTTTGTCTTCTGAAAGAATCTTGTAGTATCAACTGAAAATAAGGCTGTGATTTTTGTCTAAAATTTATTGTCAAAATTAAACTCACAGCATGAGAAGAAAACTTTCTGATGTGTGCTTTTGGTTTAAAGATGAACCAGCACTATAGTCAAAAAGAAAGAGATCTGGCTAGATTACTAATAGATAAAAGCACATCCTAATACTAAGCAAGTGTCTAACAATTCCCAATTAGAGTCACTACCATCTCAAAATAATTATAGTGGAAAAGTCTTTTTCATAATTATCATTCCATAGAAGCATACATTTTTATAATTTTAATAAGTACAAAAAATTACTCTAGATCCTTATTCTCAATAAAAATAACAATAAGTACACTTGTACAGAACATTAAAGTATGAAATAAAACAAAATTCTTTCAAATGGTTTGGCTCATTTGATCCATCTAACAGTTCTTACCATTTATATCACCACTCTAGAGGATATTTACAGGAAACTTGGATCAGAGAGATGAAGAAAATTGCTATGAGTCACAAAGCTAGCAATAGCAGGGTCTAGACTAAAACCCAGGCATTTTCCTGATTCCAAATTTCATAATTTTTCCACTGCATCCACATGGCCAATCTTTTTTTAATGCATTTTTACTTCAGCAATATAGTTAATCAAGTTTCAGAGAAAGTGACCAATTTGCTGAAGGAGGCACATTTTATTAATTTTAGTAATTGAGCTTGAACATTAATTCCTCACATCTTATAAAAAAATACCTGTAGTTAACATGTATTGAGCATTTGCTTCTTGCCACTGAACTAAGTGTTTTACATGGGGTCTCTAACTTATTCCTTAGAAGTCTGGAAGGTTGGTTTTCCCACTTTCCAAATGTGGAAACTGCAGCTGGCAGAGATTAAGTAACTTTCCCAAGGTCACATGGTTGGGAAAGTTAAGTGGGAGAGCAATGGTCTGAACCCCTATCAGCTGAACCCATAATCCAGGCTCTTAACCACCATGCTCATCTGCTATGCTGCTGGTTCTCAGGGCTTGGTCCTGGGCAGTCAGCATCAACATCCCTGGGAACTTGTAAGAAATATAAATTATCTGGCCACACCCCAGACTACTGAATCAAAAGCTCTGGGAGGGAGCTCCAGAAATCTATGTTTTAAGCCCTCTAGGTGCTCCCAAGGCACGCTAAGATTTGAGAAACATTGTCTAGGCTGAAATAAGAGTAGATGGTAGCCATTTATAAGGATTCATTACATATTCTTTGCTATCAGGGTATATGAAAAGGAAGTGAGAGAAGTTAGGGATAACTAATAACGTTGAAAATCTTCAGAGGATATTAAAGCCAAAAGGGAAAAAAAAATAACCTTAACTAGTGCATGCAGAAGCTGAAAACAGCAATGATGAGCAATTAATCAGGCAATATGTTACACTGTAATCAAAGATCAGAAAATTCCGGAAGGACTAAATGACACGGACTTTATTACTGCATGGTAAATGACCATTAATAAAACGTGGTTGTTAAAAGAACTAAGGAGATGAATAATTGTAGAAGGAAATGTCAGCTGTAGAAGGAACAACTTATGGCCTTAATCACGTGGAGAAATTACAGGTATGGACACAGAATAAAAAGAAAAGAATGGAAATTCACTGTGCTGTAAGAAAAACATGGCATGAACTTGATAGCTATTTTAATACAAAATCAAGGTAGTTACAGAGACACTACACACTGGTTAATGAAAGTTTGACCTGGCTGACATTACAACTGCCAAAAATAATGAATTTACAGAATTTTAATAGCACATTGTCTGGCAAAGATTCCCATCTCTAGTATGGCAACAAGAAACTCTCTTGGAGTTGCTAAAATGTAAAGACTACTTGACTGGTAATTTATCTGGCACCCTTGGTTATCTCTTGAATTCATCTGGCTGATGACCTCCACTGACCTGCACTTTTTTTTTACAGGACTAACTGCACATGAGTGCTTCTGGAGAGAAAACCAAGAGCAGCTTCCAAGGGCATATCCTTCCAATATCGTTCATTATAGCTCTTTAGAGGACTGCTTTTACAAAGTACAATGTGGAGGGACTGAAAAGTGACATCAAGTAAAAAGAAAGCATTTAATAATACCTTCAAGGGAGTATAAAAAGAAAAAGGATTCCAACAGAGATACCAAAAGTCATTATACAACATAACTGTGAGTTATTTTTTTCATTTGATGGCTACTGATTTAAGGTCTTTAAAAAAAATAAAAAATAACTTCATCAGTTGTTTAAGAGGAAGCAAATCAAAGAGAATGCGTTCATTGAAGCTGTCAAAGGAAATAATAACCAGTAAAATTGTCTAAATGAGATTTATCGGGAAAAAGTATGCTCTTATCTAACTCAGTGTTTTGTAACAATTTTCCATTCCCGTATTTTAAAAAATTAACTAAAATATATTGACTGCTTACTACATGCCAGGAATCATTCTAAGCTTATTATGTGGATTATCCTTGGTAATTTTCATAGCAACTCTATTATATATAACTGTTCTTGCCCTCCCTCCAATTCACACTTTATAGATAAAAAAGTTGAAGGCAGATAGCTAAAGTTACAGGTGGTATCTAGTCTCCAAGGACGGCCCCAAATAATTCCATCTCTTCCTAAATGTACAAGCTGCTCCATCCACAATAAGGTGGAACTCACATTCCCCCTCCTTGAACTTGTGCTGGATCTGAGACTGGTTTGACCAATAGAATGCAGAGAAAGAAATATTATAGATCTTCCAAGACAGGAATCAAGTAGGCCTGGCAGCTTCTACATCTTGAAATCTAGCCACCATGTTGTAAGGAAGCCCAAGAAGCCATGTAGAGAATAATCAAGGCCCCAGGCTGATAATTTCCATTGAGCTCTCAGCCAACAGACAGCACCAACTTGCCAGTTATGTGAGTGATCCATCCCCCAGCCCCAGTCAAAACACAGTAGCTGATGGTGCATGGAACAGAGATAAGCTGCCTGTCTCCACCAAGCTCTGCCCAAATGACGAAAATCATTGCCGTTTAAAGGCACCAAGTTTTGAAGCGATATATTGCACATCAGTAGATAACTAAAACTTTGAACTACCCAAAGTTACAGAGTGAGATGACTCAACATCATGTAGGCCATACCTTTCACTCTCTAATATATTAACAAGCTGCACATGAGGATGTGCAACGGAACGATTCCAATCAGAGGCAAGGGTGAATAAAGACGTTCATATATGGACATTTCATTCAACAAGCATTCATTGAGAACCATTGAAGAAGCAGGCACTGAGCCTAAATGTGCTGGATATAAAGGTAAATAGAATCCAGAGCTCAAGGAATTCTCCATGCAAGGCCACTAAGAAAAAATTACAATACCAGAGGAAATAAACAAATTAGTGTAGACTAACAGGTAGATTCTTGAGATCACTTGGCGACCAGAGTAAATACTGTTGATTTTCTTATATCTACCCTAAGGCAAGGAATTATAGGGGAAAAACTTAGAGTGAGTTGAGAGTAGGGGTATGAATAAAAGTTGCATTTAGAGAAACAAAGTAAACTTGCATGGTACAACAACAACAACCACAAAAACACTATATATACACACACATGCATAAATATACACATATACATATAAAATGGAGGAGGAAAGGCAAAATGTGATAAATGGTTATTAGGAGAAGGAAAATTTTGTGCATGTGGACATGCACACACACACACACACACACACACACACACACACACACAGTACCTCTATGGGACAGTCCATAAAAATAGTTTGATCAAAGTGAATGTCAAACAAAGAGTTTTTTTAAAATGAATTCTTGGCTGGCTGTGGAGGCTCATGCCTATAATAACCAACACTTTGGGAGGCCAAGGCAGAAGGCTCACTTGAAGCCAGGGGTTCAAGACTAGCATGGACAAAATATGGGACCTCATCTCCACAAAACAAAACAAAACAAAGCAAAAGACAAAAAATATCAGCTGGGTATGGTGGTATGCACCTGTAGACCCAGCTACTCAGGAGGCTGAAGTGGGATGATCACATGAGCCCAGGAGGTCGAGGCTGCAGTGAAGTATGATCACACCACTGCACTCCAGCTTGGGAGACAGAACAAAATCCTATCTCAAAAAATAAATAAATAAATAAATAAAAATAACTCTTTTTTAAAAAACAGGGACTTCCATTTCCAGCCAAGATGGGAGTTACTCCATTTCTCCCTCTTACGGAAGCAGAAACCCTTCCTCTTAAACAACTAAAAAATCGTGGACATAGCAGCACAAACAAGCTGACTCAATTTCTGAAAGAGGAGGAGACAGTCTGCCTAGCAATCTCAGGACTTAAGGAAAGACACTGTAGTAAGTTTCCCTCCCCTTACTTCCCCTAGCCCCTCATATATCCCAGACGTGGCACTGCAGAAGCTTTCAAAAAGAGACCATCAACATGCACAGAAAAAGCCTACTCTCCTCAGCCAAAGGACTAGGAAAGGCTGTCCTACCAACAGAAATATTTATGGCAATACTACCTTACAGCAGCCAAATCCTAAAGAAAAAACTGCACTCCTTCCCCCACCCCCAATCCTGTGGTTTTAGTGAGGCTGAGTACAGCACTCATCTTCCACCCACATATAAGGCTTCCCTCCTTATAGAAACCATCAGTGAAGCTCATATTCCCCACATGGGTAGTGTCTTGACCACCAATAGAGGTCTGGAGGCAAGAAGAGCCTCCTGTCCCTACCAGGTATCACAAAATTAAACGAACTGTGAGTCCACTTTCCCCTGGCCCTGTGGCAGTGAAGCCTGGTGGAAAGCTGAACATCCATGCCCATCCGGCAGTAATAGGAGGTATGAGACTGGGTTAGTTGGAACCCCTTGTCCTGCCATCCCCTCTTTTTGTGTTAACACCACCCACCCAGGAGCTGGGCTTCTGTCCCACCCTGCAGCAACAAAGCAGTGTGAGTCAGTCCTCTGCTTTCCCTCACCCTGATGATGGCAGGGCACAGTCACAGTCATTAGCTGGTCTCACAGCCCCACTCGGAGGCAAAGAAGGAGTACAAATTGATGCCCCACTTTCTCTAGAAACATGTCAGTGCGGCTAAGGAGCTAAATTTTTAACCCACCAACCTGCAATAAGGCAGTGTGAATCAGCACTTCACTTCTGCTATTGGCAGAGCCCATTGGGAAGCTGGACACATACTCACACCCAGCCCTTAGGCTACACCTCAACAGGGGGACTATGTATAATACTAAAAAAAAAAAAAAAAGATTAAATAGAATCGAGAGTGCCACAATATAACATCTAAAATGTCCATAATACAATAGAAAAATCACAATTTAAATAGAAAAGATATCCACAGCCACCAACACCAAGATTAATCAGATATCGAATTATCTGACAAAGATATTAAAGTAATCATCATAAAAACGCTTCCATGAGCAATGATGAATTCTCTCGAAACAAATGAAAAAAAAAAATTATCAACAACACGATCTCAAGTTGTTAGGTTTATATAACTAGCAACTATGGCTGGGACATCTGTTCTTTCTCAAAATCAGAAGTTGCTTATTCTATAACGATAAGGATAATTTGTCCACCTGATAATAATTACAGTGCTGACTCTCATCTTCCAAGAACCAAAGAAATTATTATACAATTTAATCTTCTAAAGGCCCCACAGCCAACATGACGACTAAAAGTTAACTTTGTTGTTTTAGTTACTTAGCCATTCCCTATCAATTTAACCCCATTTATTCATTTGCTTAGCATCTATTTTGAAGCTTCAAACCTCTCACAAAAATCCTCTAGCACATGGTAAATGGAAGAAACAGTGAGTATTTTGGGCTCAACACTGACTTTTATTTATCCTTGACAATGATATAAATGTACCTCTTTTCTTCTGAAAAAAAAAAAAATTGTCAAATGTTTGCTGTGGGATAAGACCTTAAAGAGAGAAATGCTTCTAGTGGTCTTTCTTCATTGTTTTAGGTTTGTATGATATCAATCAAGAGGTGCCCCAAAGTGAACCTTTGCTTAATACCTGTCATAAGTCTAAAATCTATACATACAGTCTTTGTGCATTAAACACCTTTCTGTCCTGAGGCATTTTCTCTCAAAGTGAAAACACTGTGAGGAAGTACATCTCAGGGATGAGTGCCCTGTTAGGATTCAGGACACCTGGCTCCATCTGATTTCACTACTCACTGACCAGTGTGACTTGGGGCAAGTCTTTTAACCTCTCTAACCTTGTCTTACTATTAATACAATGTAGATAACCCACCCGTCTGGTCCACTTGGCAGAGTTAACAAGAAAAATAAAATGGTACCTATGTGAATGATTTTTACAATGTAATGAGCTATACAGATACAAGTGATACATGTTACTTTTTGGTAGAAATTAGTAGAATTGTATAGAAATTTGTTGTTACATCAAAATAAACTCTTCAGTAATTCAAACATACAAATAGGATTTTAGGGGCATCTGGGGGAGCTAGTAGGTATATTTAAAAGGAATTAGAGAGACTATGAGAGGGAAGACAGGAGGTTGCCATAAACAAGTTTTGCCTGCATCTCAGTTGTCCCTGAGATATTTAATTGGTTCAGTGGAGGATATGCTCAGGACCAAGACAAGGCTGGAAGCTAAATATGCTGTTTCTGCACATGACACCTGGATCCAAGCGGGTGGGCAACCTGAAAGTGCCATCAATTATGTACACAGTATTTCCTTGCAAGGAAAAATAGAAATAGTCTGGAGTGAGTCTTTCACCAAGATTAGTGGGTAGCAGGCATTAAAGTAGTCAAGAAGAAGACCAAGCTAATGGATAAACACTACGGCCTTCAGTGCCTGCCATCATCAACTTCCTTCCTTAAATAAAAGTTACAGACTCTTTCCGGAAAATAATGTGAAAATCTTGTGACTGCTGAAGAGGAGTTAAAGGCAGATAAAATCTCATCTCTGTAATGTGCATTCAGTTGTTTCAACTCCAGGGACATACAGGTGTGAAGGTCAAATCCCAGTTAGGGAAGCCAAGTGCCCAGCACTATTTCTAGCCAGTTGTCCTCTCCCCAGTCAACTTCGAGTCTCTATAGAGAATCATAGTTTTCTTTCAGAAACTGCTGTGCCTACATAATTCTCAATGACTATTGAACAATCAAGCACTTGTGTTGTTACTCCTCCCAAGGATGTCAAATAAGAAAATAGCTTCCCATCTCCGGGCATCTGTGTTGCTGTGAAGTTGCAAATAAATTTGTTGTCTCGCTTAAAAAAAAAAAAAAAAAAGTGCTCACATGTATACCTATGTAACCAACCTGCATATTCTGCACATGTACCCCAGAACTTAAAGTAAAATTAAAAAATAGAAATAAAAAAGTGGTGACTTGTGTAAAAAAAAGCTAAAAAATTATAGACCTTCCTCAGTTAACACTATCCCTAGAGTGTATTAAACACTTCTCCCAGTTCATTTTTGTTAAAAAGCTATTCCCTTTTCTTCCACCCCAACCCCTGGAAGACTGCAGAAGTTAAAGGAAAAAGTACTGGAATGAATACCCAAAGGCTAGAGTCTAATTTTATTCCATTACTAACTTACTGAGTGACTGACCTTGAACATGTCTCAACCTCTTTAGAATATTGGTCTAAATATTATACATATTTACTATCTGTGGTTGGCTGACATTTTTCTAATTTGCTTTACTCTTTTGTTGGCATCTACTTCTATATGAAAAAAAATTACTGGTCTTGGCAACCATTTCCTGAAATAGAGTTTAATTTTCTTACAGCCAAACTATATGTAACATCACTCAAGAGTAGTGACTCGCACTACAGTTTCACAAGTGTGTATATGTGTGGATTCTGATAATTTTGTACTCTGCAGGGGAGGAAAAGAAATACAACTCAAGTTGAGAAGAAAAATTATCCTCAAAAATGTTTCTTTATCACTGTTTTTAGAGACTTTTGTTAAGGTTAGAGTTTGAGATGGCACCAAGAGGGTAAAATGTGCAGAGAACAATGATAAAGTCTCAAGTTCAGCAGTCAGAAAGACCTGGGTTGAATCTTTGTCTCTGCTACCCACTAGCTATGTGATTTTTTACACAATTGGTAAATTGGAATAATATCTAGCTTGAAAATTAGATGTTCTATGTCAAATATAATGCAAATACAGTCCTTACCCATATAAGGAGCTCAATAAATAGTGCTTTTATAATGATGATGGTTGTGATTTCTGGGGGCAGAGAGAACACAGATGGAGGAGAACAATCCTTTGTGTCTGTAGCAGCAAAGTCATCCTTTGTCAGAAAAGGGCTTTCGGTTCGGTTCTGTACAGCCTTCTAAGGGGGACTGTAAACTGCAATTCATCTTAAGAATTTCAACCCATGTCTCCTGTTTTCTTTGCAATAGACCAAAGCATACCCTCTAAGATTCCAAAGTGTCCCCCATGAGCTTCCCCTGAGGATATTTTCTCACAAGAAGTAAGAAAAGGCCCATCCTCCAATTTCTCGGGCCTAAGATGATGATCATAGCAATAATAATAATAAAATAATGCTTACCACTTATTGGGTTCTTTCTGTACAGACCAAGCACTTTACTAAGTCTTTTACATGTATTATCTTATTTAATCTTCTCATCAATTTTGTGCATAGGCATTATTACCCCATTAAGAGATAAATAAGAATCTCAGGGCTCAAAGAGGTTAATAACTGAAAGTGCCAAGATTCATACTCCACTTTCTTATTCACTACTTTATTCTGCATTATGTGCTAAATGAAAATACTTAGCCTTGTTAATACTTAACCCAGGCTCCCTGGCTGCTAGGATTTTATGCTAAATTGTATAATTAGAATTTCAAATTTAGGGTAGTGACTGAGAATTATTATACTTCAATATACGACCTTACAAAAGTATTTACTATAATAAATTTGTCTGCACTATCTTTTGGAGAAGTCTACAGAATTCTAAAGCAGACTTGCACATACTTAAACAGAAAAGAAATAGAAATGAGACTATACTTTTTTAAAAGGTGCTCAAATTAAGTAATAATTAATTTAAAAATTTTTAATGAACATATAATTATGTGGTATTTATACATATAATATAATTATGTGGTATTTATACATATTTATGTGGTACAGAGAGACATTTCTATGCATGTATACAATGTGTAATGATAAAATAAGTGTAATTGGTGTATCTACCACCTCAAACATTTATCATTTTTTTGTGTTGGGAACATTCAGAATCCTCTCTTACAGCTATTTGCAAATATACAATAAATTATTGTTAACTATAGTTACTCTAAGTGCTAAAGAAACCAGAACTTATTCCTTCAATCTAGCTGTAGTTTTATTTGCCAATATATGTGTAAATGCTATGTGCCAGGCCCAATGATAAGCATCTTACATCTATTATTTAATTCTTACCACAATCAAAAATTCTATGATGTAGATACTATTAAAATTCCCATTTTACAGATGAGAGAACAAAGGTACAAAAATTATAAACAACTATTTTTGAAAGAGTATATTAAACATCCAGGACAAGAAAACGTCTTTAACAAGCAACGAACACTAAAGAAAATGAAAAATCAATCTTATTTATAAAGCAAAACAATAACAACAACATAGGAGTTGTTCCTCAAGATTGAGGGATATTAGTGATCAGTTTACAAATAAAAATTGGGTTCACACATCTTAGATATGTGTGGATTTTATACTACTGAGTCAGAGAACACTCTCATTTTGCTAAGATTTAGTCCTCAGAGATCCAAAATAACACCCAAATTGCTACTTCACATATATTATCAACATTTGGTCTTAGATCTCTCCAATAGCTTTTCTGTATTTCTGGAACTGTTTCAGGAGATCCATTGCCTAGGTTTCATAACATATTTAATTAGTTATTGGTTCTTTGTTACAAAACTCAACAAATGGGTTGTGGCATCTTCGTTTATAGAATGAACACTTTCATTTCATGAAATTAGCGCTACATACTAAGTCATCTGACTATTCTATGGTCAACCTTCCTCTTCCTTTTAAATAAATCGGTTCCAGTTTGTACTGCTTTTAATGAGATTAAATGAATAGAGACCTTTATTACAACGAGTTGATGGTTTCAAATATCCCCAAAGTGATCTTGAATCTGTGAGATCCACTGCCTGCCTTTTGTAATACTTAACTGGAATGCTTTATTCCAAGAATAAAGCGATGCTCAAAGTCAGCATTTAAAAATGTTATCAAACAGATTTTTTTAGTGTTGCTAATTGCCCTTCTCCTTTTTCCAAGACACCGTGCTAGCCTTAACATACATTGCCACAAATATAAATACTAAATGCTTATTAAAAGGCAGGCATTGTGCTAGGTGCTGGAGATACAAAGATGATTAAGATACACCCACAAAGAACTGAACAAGACAGGGCACCAAAGCCACTCAGCTGACTATCATCTTGAAGTTATGGATTCTGTGTCATAATTTATCACCCGCATTCTGTTCTAGCCTTTCTGATGCTTGTCATTAATTTTCCTTTTCTCAGCGCTGACCCCACCTATCCTATTCTATTCCTCCACTGTTGAACCGGAACAAAGGTCACTTGAAAGGGAAGCAAAACTCAGCTGTTACCAAAGGCGCAAAGATCAAAGTTGGCAGCTACACTAAAGTTCAGGATTAAGAGAGACTTCCTCTTTAAGATCAAAATTCCAGATGATCCAAATATAGGCAAATGAGCCCCAGTAGAACACTCAGCTTTCTGTGCTGAATCCAGGAAAGAAGCAGAAATCACCATAGAAGCAACTCAGTTTCACTCTTTGCAACCCCGTGGGCTCTATGCTAATTGCCTACCCCAACAGTGAGATCGCATTTCAAAATATGGTCAAACACAAAACAGCCAAGTCAATCAAGCATTAAGTATTCAAGCACAATTATCCGAACACATGCCCAAGGACCAGCAGTGAAGCAGCTTAATTTGGGAGCAGCTCCGTAATCATCTCTCCGGGCAGCTGAGATTTTAACCTCTCCCCTCGGGCCTCCTGTTCGGGGCACTAGGCTAGCTCTCTCTGTGTGAGAGATCACAACGGGAGCCGCTGCCCCCCAGTTGTGAGGCCTCATTTAAATTCATGCTAAGGGTGAGGGAGGGGGAGGGGGCAGAAGGTCTGCAGAAGCCCCCATTGTTGGGGAGAGACGTGTGGGAGCAGATGGTCTGGCTGGTCACTCAGTCTGGCTGTCAGATGCTCTCTGTCAAGTTCCCTGGGGACTGCGGGGTTTTCTTTCCACTCTCGGCTCTGGTCATGTGCATTTGCTCAGTGTGAGCGAGGGGCCTTTTTCTTTATCACTCCTCAGACTTCCAGGAGGCTGAGTTGCCTTGTCCTTCCCCCACTCCTTCCCTGTGCTTTCTCTGCTTTTTTCTGGACCAGCTAGTGCCGCGCCTCCAAGGGCCCGCTGGATGCAGAGAAAAGCACGCGATTTCCTTTGTCTCTAATTGATGCTGCGCTCTCATCCAGCAGCTTCTGACTGGCATGCTCACTCGGTTATTTAACAAATTACTCCACAGCCCCCATTAGGACTATTGACATGTACAGCTAAGCAACCCCTGCAGTTAGGGACGATGTGGTAACTGACTTCCATCATTTTCGTGGCTCCTTTTAGTTCCGTCCTGCAATGGGATAAGCAGATAGACCTTCAGAGGTTTAGTGGGCCTTAATACTCACCTTTTATATTATGTCAGGGTCTAAAAAAATAAACAGATAAAACAAGCCTGGGTTACAGATGTGACTCTTACTTGCATCAGTAAGGGACAGACACAGAGTCAGCTTTTCTACATATAACTCTGTCTCTAAAGCATTAGCTGTTGAACATAAATCTTGGCCTCAAAACCTGCTCCCTTTTAAGATTCCACACAGCTTGTGCCAAGGCAGCTATTCCTTGCAGTTCTCAGTTAAGATTTCCTCCAGCTCAGGAGGCTGTTAAATTTTAGTTTTTAGAACATACTGGCAGCTCAGGACTCACTAATGACGCCTCTGTCAGCTGGATGAAGTCAATGTCAGTCCAGAGAGGCTAGTGTCCGAGATTGGGTGGCAAAGTGAAAGTGAGAAATATCATTTGATCCCCTCATCTGGCTGGAATTAATGTTTCCTTTCATAAGTTATCCTCTGGAAATAAATGCTTGAGTGTTTCCATTTACACTCATCAATAGAATTTTGTTTTCATGTTTATCTCCCTTTCTCCCACAAATTACAGAACCTTGAAGGCAATCATTGTAGTAGTCATATTTATTGGTTCAGGATACAGTGTTATCTCTTGATATATCAGAGTAGCTCAATAAATGTTGAATAAATGAATGACAGAAATGAACAAATATTAGAAATTAACAAAATGGAATATAAGAAAATGTCAAAGAAGACTATCTCTAAACTAAATGTCAAACATTGTTTCCACACCCCCACTATTGTAGATATTCCTGTGTGCTACAGTAAAAACCATACCATTTTACTGTGAAGTAAAATGGCTGTGAATAATTAAAAAGAAAACCAGACTCACTAAAAACTTATAGTCTAAAGGATCACAAACCCTAACTGCCGAAGCACTAACGTCAGGTGAAGGCCAGCCCACAGGCTAGCAATTTGGACAAGCAGTTTTGCAGGAAGTGCAATTGACAAACCTGTGAGGGATGGGACAGGAGCTTACCATGGCCTGTAAACCTCACACAGTTCTTTGCATGAGCCCTCAGTAGACAGGGGCTACATGCAAAAGCAGAAGGAATGGATTAAGTGCAGTGCTGTTTTAGTGCCCAAGATACAAAGTGTGACACAGAGAGTGGGGGCTGTCTTCCCCTGAGCAGCACTGCTGCAGGAGCTTGAGCATTTACAACTTTCAGAACATCAGGGGATGGCATCTTTAGCACAGACATCAAGCTGCTTCATTGAGTACTTGTTGCAGTAAGATACCAAGTAGCTTACCAGGACATCATTGTAGGTGGAGGGGCTGAAGAAAAAAGAAAAGGAGGAAATGGACATAACCCATTGCAGTACAGAACACTGTGCAAACACCCCTAATGAAGGTCAAAAATTGAAAATTTGAAGAGGCCTGTCTATATACCCGACTTTGCAGACAGAGGTGAAAGCCAGGACATATTGATTATGCACACTTACATACATACTTTTCTTTTTATGGCCTGTTGGCTTTTCTTTTCATGTAGACATAAGTACCAGAAAACCCGTCTTGCACATATAACAATACACCCTCCAATTTGAAATCATAGAACCCTCTTTAAGAGTGGGTATCTCTATAGTTCGTGTTCTATAATTTTTCTAAGAAAGGCTTCTCTAATCCATTCAATCTACTATTTTTTACCTTTATAAAAGTCTTTTTGTGGCCAGGCGCGGTGGCTCAAGCCTGTAATCCCAGCACTTTGGGAGGCCGAGACGGG